>NC_091311.1:5120390-5170390 GCF_038502225.1 Cherax quadricarinatus | reverse complement strand
GTTGAAGGGGAAACATATGAAGCAAGAAAACAAGGAGAAAAAAAAGCAAATGAAAGCATCATGAAAGCAATTGGAGAAGACAACATGACCCAGCTGGAAAATTTTCGGAGAATAGGGGGGTATGTAAAAAAAAGAACCCGGCCAGTGAAAGTGACCTTCAAGGCAGAATCGACTCGGAACAGGATCCTGCAGGAGAAAGCACGATTAAGGGACATGCCGGCATACAGGAAGGTGTATCTCGACCGCAACAGAACACAAGCAGAAAGGCAAAAACAGAGAGAGATGGTACAAAGGCGAAAGGAGGAAAGAGAGGGGATGGAGAAGACAGACAGGAGATCCCAGACACAGGAAGATCAAATACAGCCTCCCTCACAACTTCCTATAGAATCCTCCCAACCAGGTCATCCCCAGTGCAACCAAACACTCTAAACCAAAACACCCATGCCACATCCAATGCCCCCACCCACTGCATTACAAACTCCACCCCCACAGCAACAACCCATAGTTCCTTATCAGGTCTCCCACTTCCCCAACCCCAATACACCTCCCAGACCACAATCTTAGAAAAGAAGTTGAAGGTGTGGTATACAAATGCAGATGGAATAACAAATAAGTATGAGGAGTGGCATGAAAGAATCAAGGAGACATCCCCAGACATAATAGCACTCACAGAAACAAAACTCACCAGAATAATAACAGATTCAATCTTTCCATCCGGATATCAAATCCTCAGGAAAGACAGAGGAAGGAGACGGGGAGGAGGAGTTGCACTGCTTATTAAAAACCAGTGGGGGTTTGAGAAAATGTAAGGAATGTATGGCAAGGGCGAAAGGGACTACTTAGTAGGAACAATCCAGACTGAGGGACATAAGGTGATAATTGCAGTAATGTACAACCCACCACAGAACTGCAGGAGGCCAAGAGAAGAATACGATGAGATCAACAGAGCAATGGTCGACACACTAGCCGAGGTGGCCAGGAGAGCACACATGGGGGGAGCAAAGTTACTAGTTATGGGTGATTTCAATCACAAGGAGATTGACTGGGAAAACCTGGAGCCCCATGGGGGTGCTGAAACATGGAGAGCCAAGATGATGGATGTGGTACTGGAAAACCTCATGCATCAACATGTTAGAGACACTACCAGAGAGAGAGGAGAGGATGAACCAGCAAGACTGGACCTTGTATTCACCTTGAGTAGTTCTGACATCGAGGATATCATGTATGAAAGGCCCCTGGGAGCTAGTGATCATGTGGTTCTGTGCTTCGACTACATAGTTGAGCTCGAAGTGGAGAGAGCAGCAGGAATAGGGTGGGAAAAAACCAAACTACAAAAGGGGGAACTACTCAGGCTTGAGGAACTTCTTTCAAGACATTCAGTGGGAGAGGGAACTGACAGGAAAACCAGTACAAGAAATGATGGACTTTGTGGCAACAAAATGCAAGGAGGCAGAGGAGAGGTTTGTTCCCAAGGGAAACAGAAATAATGGGAAGAACAGAACGAGTCCTTAGTTCACCCAAAGGTGTAGGGAGGCAAAAACTAGGTGTTCTAGAGAATGGAAAAGGAACAGAAGACAGAGTACTCAGGAAAATAAAGAGATTAGCCGAAGAGCCAAAACGAATATGCACAGATAAGAAGGGAGGCTCAGCGGCAGTACGAAAATGACATAGCATCGAAAGTCAAGACTGACCCGAAGCTGTTGTACAGCCACATCAGGAGGAAAACAACAGTCAAGAACCAGGTAATCAGACTGAGGAAGGGTGATGGAGAATTCACAAGAAACGACCGGGAGGTATGTCAGGAGCTCAACACAAGATTTAAAGAAGTATTTACAGTGGAAACCAGTAGGACTCCAGGAAATCAGAGCTGGGGGGTGCACCAGCAAGTGCTGGATGAGGTACATATAACCAAGGAGGAGGTGAAGAAGCTGCTATGCGAACTTGACACCTCAAAGGCGGTGGGACCAGACATCTCTCCGTGGGTCCTTAAAGAGGGAGCAGAGACATTGTGTGTACCATTAACAAAGATCTTCAACACATCATTTGAAACTGGGCAACTCCCCGAGGTATGGAAGATGGCAAATGTAGTTCCAATTTTTAAAAAGGGAGACAGACATGAGGCACTAAACTACAGACCTGTATCACTAACGTGTATAGTATGCAAGGTCATGGAGAAGATCATCAGGAGGAGAGTGGTGGAGCACCTGGAAAGAAACAAGTGTATAATTGACAACCAGCATGGTTTCAGGGAGGGAAAATCCTGTGTCACAAACGTATTAGAGTTTTATGACAAGGTGATAGAAGTAAGACAAGAGAGAGAGGGGTGGATCGACTGCATTTTTTTGGACTGCAAGAAGGCCTTCGACACAGTTCCTCACAAAAGGTTACTGCAAAAGCTAGAGGATCAGGCACACATAACAGGAAAGGCACTGCAATAGATAAGAGAATACCTTATAGGGAGGCAACAACGAGTCATGGTACGTGACGAGGTGTCAAAGTGGGTGCCTGTGACAAGCGGGGTTCCACAGGGGTCAGTCCTAGGACCTGTGCTGTTCTTGGTATATGTGAATGACATAACGGAAGGGATAGACTCAGAAGTGTCATTGTTTGCGGAAGATGTAAAGTTAATGAGAAGAATCAAATCGGATGAGGATCAGGCAGGACTACAAAGAGACCTGGATAGGCTACAAGCCTGGTCCAGCAACTGGCTCCTTGAGTTTAACTCCGCCAATTGCAAAGTCATGAAGATTGGGGAAGGGCAAAGAAGACCGCAGACACAATACAGTTTAGATGGCCAAAGTCTGCAAACCTCACTCAAGGAAAAAGATCTGGGGGTGAGTATAACACCGAGCATATCTCCTGAGGCGCACATCAATCAGATAACTGCTGCAGCATACGGGCGCCTGGCAAACCTACGGATAGCATTCCGATACCTCAGTAAGGAGTCGTTCAAGACTCTGTATACCATTTACGTCAGGCGCATACTGGAGTATGCAGCCCCAGTTTGGAATCCACACCTAGTCAAGCACGTCAAGAAATTAGAGAAAGTGCAAAGGTTTGCATCAAGACTAGTGCCAGAGCTACGGGGATTGTCCTACGAAGAAAGGTTGAAGGAAATCGGCCTGACGACACTGGAGGCCAGGAGAGTCAGGGGAGACATGAAAACGACATATAAAATACTGCGCGGAATAGACGAGGTGGACAAAGACGGGTTGTTTCAGAGATGGGACACAGACACATGAGGTCACAATTGGAAGTTGAAGACTCAGATGAATCAAAGGGATGTTAGGAAGTATTTCTTCAGTCATAGAGTAGTCAGGCCATGGAATAGCCTAGAAAGTTAATGTTACTAGTTAATATTTCTAGCTAATGTTACTAGTTAATATTACTAGTTAATGTAACTAGTTAATGTTACTAGTTAATTTTACTAGTTAATGTTACTAGTTTATATTACTAGTTAATGTTACTAGTTAATGTTACTAGTTAATATTACTAGTTAATATTACTAGTTAATATTACTAGTTAATGTTACTAGTTAATGTTACTAGTTAATGTTACTAGTTAATATTACTAGTTAATGTTACTAGTTATTGTTACTAGTTAATGTTACTAGTTAATGTTACTAGTTAATGTTACTAGTTAATGTTACTATTGTTGCTAGTTAATATTACTAGTTAATGTTACTAGTTAATGTTACTAGTTAATGTTACTAGTTAATGTTACTAGTTAATATTACTATTTAATGTTACTAGTTAATGTTACTAGTTAATGCTTCTAGTTAATGTGACTAGTTAATATTACTAGTTAATGTTACTAGTTAATGTTACTAGTTAATGTTACTAGTTAATGTTACTAGTTAATGTTACTAGTTAATGTTACTAGATAATGTTACTAGATAATATTACTAGTTAATGTTAATAGTTAATGTTACTAGTTAATGTTACTAGTTAATGTTACTAGTTAATGTTACTAGTTAATGTTACTAGTTAATGCTACTAGTTAATGTTACTAGTTAATGTTACTAGTTAATGTTACTAGTTAATGTTACTAGGTAACATTACTAGTTAATGTTACTAGTTAATGTTACTAATTAATATTACTAGTTAATGTTACTAGCTAATGTTACTAGTTAATATTACTAGTTAACGTTACTAGCTAATGTTACTAGTTAATGTTACTAGTTAATATTGCTAGTTAATGTTAATAGTTAATGTTTCTAGTTAATATTACTAGTTAATGTTACTAATTAATGTTACAAGATAATATTACTAGTTAATGTTACAAGCTAATGTTACTAGTTAATGTTACTAGTTAATGTTACTAGTTAATGTTTGTAGTTAATGTTACTAGTTAATGTTACTAGTTAATATTACTAGTTAATGTTACTAGTTAATGTTACTAGTTAATATTACTAGTTTATGTTACTAGTTAATGTTACTAGTTAATATTACTAGTTAATGTTACTAGTTAATGTTACTAGTTAATATTACTAGTTAATGTTACTAGTTAATGTTACTAGTTTATGTTACTACTTAATGTTACTAGTTAATGTTACTAGTTAATATTAATAGTTAATGTTACTAGTTAATATTACTTGTTAATGTTACTAGTTAATGTTACTAGTTAATATTACTAGTTAATGTTACTAGTTAATGCTACGAGTTAATGTTACTAGCTAATGTTACTAGTTAATGTTACTAGATAATGCTACTAGTTAATATTACAAGTTAATGTTAATAGTTAATGTTACTAGTTAATATTACTAGTTAATGTTACTAGTTAATATTACTACTTAATGTTACCAGTTAATGTTACTAGTTAATGTTACTAGTTAATATTACTAGTTAATGTTACTAGTTAATGTTACTAGTTGATGTTGCTAGTTAATATTACTAGTTAATGTTACTAGTTAATGTTAATAGTTAATGTTACTAGTTAATGTTACTAGTTAATATTAATAGTTAATGTTACTAGTTAATTTTACTAGTTAATATTAGTAGTTAATGTTACTAGTTAATGTTACTAGTTAACGTTACTAGTTAATGTTAATAGTTAAAGTTACTAGTTAATATTACTAGTTAATGTTACTAGTTAATGTTACTAGTTAATATTACTAGTTAATATTACTAGTTAATGTTACTAGTTAATGTTACTAGTTAATATTACTAATTAATATTACTAGTTAATGTTACTAGTTAATGTTACTAGTTAATGTTACTAGTTAATGTTACTAGTTAATGTTACTAGTTAATGTTACTAGTAAAGTGTGCTAGTAAACTGTGTTAGTAAATTGTGCTAGTAAAGTGTGCTAGTAAAGTGTACTAGTAAAGTGTGCTAGTAAAGTGTGCTAGTAAAGTGTTTTAGTAAAGTGTGCTAGTAAAGTGTGCTAGTAAAGTGTGCTAGTAAAGTGTGCTAGTAAATTGTTCTAGTAAAGTCTGCTAGTAAAGTGTGCTAGTAAAGTGTGCTAGTAAAGTGTACTAGTAAAGTGTGCTAGTAGAGTGTACTAGAAATGTGTGCCACTAAAGTGTAATAGTAAAGTGTGCTAGTAAAGTGTGATAGTAAGTGTACTAGTAAAGTGTGCTAGTAAAGTGTACTAGTAAAGTGTGCTAGTAAAGTGTGTTAGTAAAGTGTACTAGTAAAGTGTGCTAGTAAAGTGTACTAGCAAAGTGTACAAGTAAAGCGTACTAGTAAAGTGTGCTAGTAAAGTGTACTAGTAAAGTGAGCTAGTAAAGTGTACTAGTAAAGTGTGCTAGTAAAGTGTACTAGTAATGTGTGCTAGTAAAGTGTACTAGGAAAGTGTGTTAGTAAAGTGTACTAGTAAAGTGTGCTAGTAAAGTGTACTAGTAAAGTGTACAAGTAAAGTGTACTAGTAAAGTGTGCTAGTAAAGTGTTCTAGTAAAGTGTGCTAGCAAAGTGTACTAGTAAAGTGTGCTAGTAAATTGTGCTAGTAAAGTGTGCTAGTAAAGTGCGCTGGTAAAGTGTACTAGTAGAGTGTGCTAGTAAAGTGTACTAGTTAAGTGTACTAGTAAAGTGTACTAGTAAAGTGTGCAAGTAAAGTGTGCTAATAAAGTGTACTAGTAAATTGTACTAGTAAAGTGTACTAGTAAAGTGTACTAGTAACGTGTACTAGTAAAGTGTGCTAGTAAAGTGTACTAGTAAAGTGTGCTAGTAAAGTGTACTAGTAAAGTGTGCTAGTAAAGTGTGCTAGTAAAGTGTACTAAAAAAGTGTACTAGCAAAGTGTACTAGTAAAGTGTACTAGTAAAGTGTACTAGTAAAGTGTGCTAGTAAAGTGTGCTAGTAAAGTGTGCTAGTAAAGTGTGTTGGAAAAGTGTCCTAGTAGAGTGTGCTAGTAAAGTGTACTAGTAAAGTGCACTAGTAAAGTATGCTAGTAAAGTGTGCTAGTAAAGTATACTAGTAAAGTGTACTAGTAAAGTGTGCTAGTAAAGTGTGCTAGTAAAGTGTACTAGTAAAGTGTACTAGTAAAGTGTGCTAGTAAAGTGTGCTAGTAAAGCGTACTAGTTGAGTGTGCTAGTAAAGTGTACTAGTAAAGTGTACTAGTAAAGTGTGCTAGTAAAGTGTGTTAGTAAAGTGTGCTAGTAAAGTCTGCTAGTAAAGTGTGCTAGTAAAGTGTACTAGTAGAGTGTGCTAGTAAAGTGTACTAGTAAAGTGTACTAGTAAAGTGTACTATTAAAGTGTACTAGTAAAGTGTGCTAGTAAAGTGTACTAGTAAAGTGTGCTAATAAAGTGTACTAGTAAAGTGAACTACTGAAGGGTACTAGTAGAGTGTACTAGTAAAGTGTACTTGTAAAGTGTGCTAGTAAAGCATGCTAGTAAAGTGTACTAGTAGAGTCTGCTAGTAAAGTGTACTAGTAAAGTTTACTAGTGTAGTGTGCTAGTAATGTGTACTAGTAAAGTGTGCTAGTAAAGTGTGCTAGTAAAGTGTGCTAGTAAAGTGTGCTAGTAAAGTGTGCTAGTAAAGTGTGCTAGAAAAGTGTGCTAGTAAAGTGTGCTAGTAAAGTGTACTAGTAAAGTGTACTAGTAAAGTGTGCTAATAAAGTGTGCTAGTAAAGTGTACTAAGAAAGTGTACTAGTAAAGCGCCCTAGTAAAGTGTGCTAGCAAAGTGTACTAGTAAAGTGTACTAGTAAGGTGTGCTAGTAAAGTGTACTAGTAAAGTGAGGTAGTAAAGTGTACTAGTAAAATGTGCTAGCAAAATGTACTAGTAAAGTGTACTAGTAAAGTGTGCTAGTAAAGTGTACTAGTAAAGTGTGCTAGTAAAGTATGCTAGTAAAGTGTGCTAGTAAAGTGTGCTAGTAAAGTGTGCTGGTAAAGTGTACTAGTAAAGTGTACTAGTAAAGTGTACTTGTAAAGTGTACTAGTAAAGTGTACTAGTAATGTGTACTAGTAAAGTGTACTAGTAAAGTGTGCTAGTAAAGTGTACTAGTAAAGTGTACTAGTAAAGTGTGCTAGTAAAGTGTGCTAGTAAAGTGTGCTAGTAAAATGTGCTAGTAAAGTGTGCTAGTAAAATGTGCTAGTAAAGTGCACTAGTAAAGTGTACTAATAAAGTGTACTAGTAAAGTGTACTAGTAAAGTGTGCTAGTAAAGTGTGCTAGTAAAGTGTACTAGTAAAGTGTGCTAGTAAAGTGTGCTAGTAAAGTGTGCTAGTAAAGTGTGCTAGTAAAGTGTGCTAGTAAAGTGTTCTAGTAAAGTGTGCTAGTAAAGTGTACTAGTAAAGTGTGCTAGTAAAGTGTACTAGTAAAGTGTGCTAGTAAAGTGTGCTAGTAAAGTGTACTAGTAAAGTGTACTAGTAAAGTGTACTAGTAAAGTGTGCTAGTAAAGTGTACTAGCAAAGTGTGCTAGTAAAGTGTGTTAGTAAAGTGTGCTAGTAAAGTGTGCTAGTAAAGTGTGCTAGTAAAGTGTACTAGTAGAGTGTGCTAGTAAAGTGTACTAGTAAAGTGTACTAGTAAAGTGTACTATTAAAGTGTACTAGTAAAGTGTGCTAGTGAAGTGTACTAGTAAAGTGTGCTAATAAAGTGTACTAGTAAAGTGAACTACTGAAGTGTACTAGTAGAGTGTACTAGTAAAGTGTACTAGTAAAGTGTGCTAGTAAATCATGCTAGTAAAGTGTACTAGTAGAGTCTGCTAGTAAAGTGTACTAGTAAAGTGTACTAGTGTAGTGTGCTAGTAATGTGTACTAGTTAAGTGTGCTAGTAAAGTGTACTAGTAAAGTGTGCTAGTAAAGTGTGCTAGTAAAGTGTGCTAGTAAAGTGTACAAGTAAAGTGTCCTAGTAAAGTGTGCTAGTAAAGTGTGCTAGTAAAGTGTGCTAGTAAAGTTTACTAGTAAAGTGTACTAGTAAAGTGTACTAGTAAAGTGTACTAAGAATGTGTACTAGTAAAGCGTCCTAGTAAAGTGTGCTAGCAAAGTGTACTAGTAAAGTGTACTAGTAAAGTGTGCTAGTAAAGTGTACTAGTAAAGTGAGGTAGTAAAGTGTACTAGTAAAATGTGCTAGCAAAGTGTACTAGTAAAGTGTACTAGTAAAGTGTGCTAGTAAAGTGTACTAGTAAAGTGTGCTCGTAAAGTATTCTAGAAAAGTGTGCTAGTAAAGTGTGCTAGTAAAGTGTACTAGTAAAGTGTACTAGTAAAAAGTACTTGTAAAGTGTACTAGTAAAGTGTACTAGTAATGTGTACTAGTAAAGTGTACTAGTAAAGTGTGCTAGTAAAGTGTACTAGTAAAGTGTACTAGTAAAGTGTGCTAGTAAAGTGTGCTAGTAAAGTGTGCTAGTAAAGTGTGCTAGTAAAGTGTGCTAGTGAAGTGTACTAGTAAAGTGCACTAATAAAGTGTACTAGTAAAGTGTACTAGTAAAGTGTGCTAGTAAAGTGTGCTAGTAAAGTGTACTAGTAAAGTGTGCTAGTAAAGTGTGCTAGTAAAGTGTTCTAGTAAAGTGTGCTAGTAAAGTGTACTAGTAAAGTGTGCTAGTAAAGTGTACTTGTAAAGTGTGCTAGTAAAGTGTGCTAGTAAAGTGTACTAGTAAAGTGTACTAGTAAAGTGTGCTAGTAAAGTGTACTAGTAAACTGTGCTAGTAAAGTGTACTAGAAAAGTGTGCTAGTAAATTGTGCTAGTAAAGTGTGCTAGTAAAGTGTGCTAGTAAAGTGTACTAGTAAAGTGTACTAGTAAAGTGTGCTAGTAAAGTGTGCTAGTAAAGTGTACTAGTAATGTGTGCTAGTAAAGGGTGCTAGTAAAGTGTACTAGTAAAGTGTGCTAGTAAAGTGTGCTAGTAAGGTGTACTAGTAAAGTGTGCTAGTAAAGTATACTAGTAAAGTGTACTAGTAAAGTGTGCTAGTAAAGTGTACTAGTAAAGGGTACTAGTAAAGTGTACTAGTAAAGTGTACTAGTAAAGTGTGCTAGTAAAGTGTACTAGTAAAGTGTACTAGTAAAGTGTGCTAGTAAAGTGTACTAGTAAAGTGTGCTAGTAAAGTGTGCTAGTAAGGTGTACTAGTAAAGTGTGCTAGTAAAGTATACTTGTAAAGTGTACTAGTAAAGTGTGCTAGTAAAGTGTACTAGTAAAGGGTACTAGTAAAGTGTACTAGTAAAGTGTACTAGTAAAGTGTGCTAGTAAAGTGTACTAGTAAAGTGTACTAGTAAAGTGTGCTAGTAAAGTGTACTAGTAAAGTGTGCTAGTAAAGTGTGCTAGTAAAGTGTGCTAGTAAAGTGTACTAGTAAAGTGTACTAGTAAAGTGTGCTAGTAAAGTGTGCTAGTAAAGTGTGCTAGTAAAGTGTGCTAGTAAAGTGTGCTAGTAAACTGTGCTAGTAAAGTGTGCTAGTAAAGTGTGCTAGTAAACTGTGCTAGTAAAGTGTGCTGGTAAAGTGTGCTAGTAAAGTGTGCTGGTAAAGTGTGCTAGTAAAGTGTACTAGTAAAGTGTGCTAGTAAAGTGTACTAGTAAAGTGTGCTAGTAATGTGTGCTGGTAAAGTGTGCTAGTAAAGTGTACTAGTAAAGTGTGCTAGTAATGTGTGCTGGTAAAGTGTGCTAGTAAAGTGTGCTAGTAAAGTGTGCTAGTAAAGTGTGCTAGTAAAGTGTGCTAGTAAAGTGTACTAGTAAAGTGTACTAGTAAAGTGTGCTAGTAAAGTGTGCTAGTAAAGTGTGCTAGTAAAGTGTGCTAGTAAAGTGTACTAGTAAAGTGTACTAGTAAAGTGTGCTGGTAAAGTGTGCTAGTAAAGTGTACTAGTAAAGTGTACTAGTAAAGTGTACTAGTAAAGTGTGCTAGTAAAGTGTGCTAGTAAAGTGTACTAGTAAAGTGTGCTAGTAAAGTGTGCTAGTAAAGTGTGCTAGTAAAGTGTGCTAGTAAAGTGTGCTTGTAAAGTGTACTAGTAAAGTGTGCTAGTAAAGTGTACTAGTAAAGTGTACTAGTAAAGTGTGCTAGTAAAGTGTGCTAGTAAAGTGTGCTAGTAAAGTGTACTAGTAAAGTGTGCTAGTAAAGTGTACTAATAAAGTGTCCTAGAAAAGTGTGCCCAGTAAAGTGTGCTAGTAAAGTGTGCTAGTAAAGTGTGCTAGTAAAGTGTGCTAGTAAAGTGTGCTAGTAAAGTGTGCTAGTAAAGTGTGCTAGTAAAGTGTGCTAGTAAAGTGTACTAGTAAAGTGTGCTAGTTAAGTGTGCTAGTAAAGTGTACTAGTAAAGTGTGCTAGTAAAGTGTACTAGTAAAGTGTGCTAGTAAAGTGTGCTAGTAAAGTGTGCTAGTAAAGTGTACTAGTAAAGTGTGCTGGTAAAGTGTGCTAGTAAAGTGTGCTAGTAAAGTGTGCTAGTAAAGTGTGCTAGTAAAGTGTGCTAGTAAAGTGTGCTAGTAAAGTGTGCTAGTAAAGTGTACTAGTAAAGTGTGCTAGTAAAGTGTGCTAGTAAAATGTGCTAGTAAAGTGTGCTAGTAAAGTGTGCTAGTAAAGTGTGCTAGTAAAGTGTGCTAGTAAAGTGTGCTAGTAAAGCGTATAAGTAAAGTGTGCTAGTAAAGTGTGCTAGTAAAGTATGCTAATAACGTGTGCTAGTAAAGTGTGCTAGTAAATTGTGCTAGTAAAATGTGCTAGTAAAGTGTGCTAGTAAAGTGTGCTAGTAAAGTGTGCTAGTAAAGTGTGCTAGTAAAGTGTGCTAGTAAAATGTGCTAGTAAAGCGTATAAGTAAAGTGTGCTAGTAAAGTGTGCTAGTAAAGTGTACTAGTAAAGTGTACTAGTAAAGTGTGCTAGTAAAGTGTGCTAGTAAAATGTGCTAGTAAAGTGTGCTAGTAAAGTGTGCTAGTAAAGCGTATAAGTAAAGTGTGCTAGTAAAGTGTGCTAGTAAAGTGTGCTAGTAAAGTGTACTAGTAAAGTGTGCTAGTAAAGTGTGCTAGTAAAGTGTACTAGTAAAGTGTGCTAGTAAAGTGTGCTAGTAAAATGTGCTAGTAAAGTGTGCTAGTAAAGTGTGCTAGTAAAGTGTGCTGGTAAAGTGTGCTAGTAAAGTGTACTAGTAAAGTGTACTAGTAAAGTGTACTAGTAAAGTGTGCTAGTAAAGTGTGCTAGTAAAGTGTACTAGTAAAGTGTACTAGTAAAGTGTACTAGTAAAGTGTACTAGTAAAGTGTGCTAGTAAAGTGTGCTAGTAAAGTGTACTAGTAAAGTGTACTAGTAAAGTGTACTAGTAAAGTGTACTAGTAAAGTGTGCTAGTAAAGTGTGCTAGTAAAGTTGTTTTTGTTAAATAACAGAGAAGAAGACTTGTGAATATCCTACCTGCAGTCTACCTGTTGTCTACCTACAGTCTACCTGCAGTCTACCTGTTGTCTACCTGCAGTCTACCTGTTGTCTACCTGCAGTCTACCTGTTGTCTACCTGCAGTCTACCTGTTGTCTACCTGCAGTCTACCTGTTGTCTACCTGCAGTCTACCTGTTGTCTACCTGCAGTCTACCTGTTGTCTACCTGCAGTCTACCTGCAGTCTTCTTGTTGTCTACCTGCAGTCTACCTGTTGTCTACTTGCAGTCTACCTGTTGTCTACCTGCAGTCTACCTGCAGTCTACCTGTTGTCTACCTACAGTCTACCTGCAGTCTACCTGTTGTCTACCTGCAGTCTACCTTTTGTATACCTGCAGTCTACCTGTTGCCTACCTGCAGTCTACCTGTTGTCTAGCTGCAGTGTTCCTGTTGTCTACCTGCAGTCTACCTGCAGTCTACCTGCAGTCTACCTGTTGTCTACCTGTTGTCTACCTGTTGTCTAGCTGTTGTCTACCTGCAGTTTACTGTTGTCTACCTGTTGTCTACCTGTTGTCTAGCTGTTGTCTACCTGCAGTTTACTGTTGTCTACCTGTTGTCTACCTGTTGTCTACCTGCAGTTTTCCTGTTGTCTACCTGTTGTCTACCTGTTGTCTACCTGCAGTCTACCTGTTGTCTACCTGCAGTCTACCTGTTGTCTACCTGTTGTCTACCTGTTGTCTACCTGCAGTCTACCTGTGTTCTTCCTGTTGTCTACATGTCGTCTACCTGCAGTCTACCTGTTGTCTACCTGTTGTCTACCTGCAGTCTACCTGTTGTCTACCTGTAGTCTACCTGTTGTCTACCTGCAGTCTACCTGTTGTCTACCTGCAGTCTACCTGTTGTCTACCTGCAGTGTACCTGTTGTCTACCTGTAGTCTACCTGTTGTCTACCTGCAGTCTACCTGTTGTCTACCTGCAGTCTACTTTGTGTGTGTCTGTAGTCTACCTTCAGCCTAACTGCACTTTACCTGCAATCTACCTGCGGTCTACGTGCAGTTTACCTGTAGGCTTCATGAATTCCACCTACGGTCGATCTGGAGTCTACACGGACTCTACTTGGAGTCTACCTAGAGTCTACCTGCAGTATACTTTCAGTTTACTTCCATGCTACCTGTACTCTAACTGCAGTTTACCATGAGTCTACCTGCAGTCTACCTGCAGTCTACCTGCAGTCTACATGAATTCTACCTGGACCCTAGCTGGAGTCCACCTGCAGTCTACCTGCAGTCTACCTAGGATCTACCTGCTGTCTACTTGGAGTTCACCTTCAGTCTCCCAGCAATCTACCTACAGTCTACGTACAGGGTACCTGCAGTCTATCTGCAGTCAACCTGGAGTCTTCCTGCATTCTATACCTGGAATCTACCTGTTGTCTAGATGGAGTCCACTCTCAGTCTACCTTTAGTCTACCTGGATTCTGCCTAGAGTCTTCATGCAGTATACCTGAAGTATACCTGTAATCTAAGTGCGATCTATCTGCAGTCTACCTGCTGTCTACCTGGACTGATGACTACAACACAGCACATAACACCAGCAACACAACACAGCACATAACACCAGCAACACAACACAGCACATAACACCAGCAACACAACACAGCACATAACACCAGCAACACAACACAACACATAACACCAGCAACACAACACAGCACATAACACCAGCAACACAACACAACACATAACACCACCAACACAACACAACACATAACACCACCAACACAACACAACACATAACACCACCAACACAACACAAAAGGTAACACCACCAACACAACACAGCACATAACACCACCAACACAACACAGCACATAACACCACCAACACAACACAGCACATAACACCACCAACACAACACAACACATAACACCACCAACACAACACAGCACATAACACCACCAACACAACATAACACATAACACCACCAACACAACACAACACATAACACCACCAACACAACACAGCACATAACACCACCAACACAACACAGCACATAACACCACCAACACAACACAGCACATAACACCACCAACACAACACAGCACATAACACCACCAACACAACACAACACATAACACCACCAACACAACACAGCACATAACACCACCAACACAACATAACACATAACACCACCAACACAACACAACACATAACACCACCAACACAACACAACACATAACACCACCAACACAACACAAAAGGTAACACCACCAACACAACACAGCACATAACACCACCAACACAACACAACACATAACACCACCAACACAACACAGCACATAACACCACCAACACAACACAACACATAACACCACCAACACAACACAACACATAACACCACCAACACAACACAACACATAACACCACCAACACAACACAAAAGGTAACACCACCAACACAACACAGCACATAACACCACCAACACAACACAACACATAACACCACCAACACAACACAACACATAACACCACCAACACAACACAACACATAACACCACCAACACAACACAACACATAACACCACCAACACAACACAACACATAACACCACCAACACAACACAAAAGGTAACACCACCAACACAACACAGCACATAACACCACCAACACAACACAACACATAACACCACCAACACAACACAACACATAACACCACCAACACAACACAACACATAACACCACCAACACAACACAAAAGGTAACACCACCAACACAACACAACACATAACACCACCAACACAACACAACACATAACACCACCAACACAACACAACACATAACACCACCAACACAACACAACACATAACACCACCAACACAACACAAAAGGTAACACCACCAACACAACACAGCACATAACACCACCAACACAACACAACACATAACACCACCAACACAACACAACACATAACACCACCAACACAACACAACACATAACACCACCAACACAACACAAAAGGTAACACCACCAACACAACACAGCACATAACACCACCAACACAACACAACACATAACACCACCAACACAACACAACACATAACACCACCAACACAACACAACACATAACACCACCAACACAACACAAAAGGTAACACCACCAACACAACACAACACATAACACCACCAACACAACACAACACATAACACCACCAACACAACACAACACATAACACCACCAACACAACACAACACATAACACCACTAACACAACACAAAAGGTAACACCACCAACACAACACAACACATAACACCACCAACACAACACAACACATAACACCACCAACACAACACAACACATAACACCACCAACACAACACAAAAGGTAACACCACCAACACAACACAACACATAACACCACCAACACAACACAACACATAACACCACCAACACAACACAACACATAACACCTCCAACACAACACAACACATAACACCACCAACACAACACAACACATAACTCCACCAACACAACACAACACATAACACCACCAACACAACACAACACATAACACCACCAACACAACACAACACATAACACCACCAACACAACACAAAAGGTAACACCACCAACACAACACAACACATAACACCACCAACACAACACAAAAGGTAACACCACCAACACAACACAACACATAACACCACCAACACAACACAACACATAACACCACCAACACAACACAACACATAACACCACCAACACAACACAAAAGGTAACACCACCAACACAACACAACACATAACACCACCAACACAACACAACACATAACACCACCAACACAACACAACACATAACACCACCAACACAACACAAAAGGTAACACCACCAACACAACACAACACATAACACCACCAACACAACACAACACATAACACCACCAACACAACACAACACATAACACCACCAACACAACACAAAAGGTAACACCACCAACACAACACAGCACATAACACCACCAACACAACACAGCACATAACACCACCAACACAACACAACACATAACACCACCAACACAACACAACACATAACACCACCAACACAACACAACACATAACACCACCAACACAACACAAAAGGTAACACCACCAACACAACACAACACATAACACCACCAACACAACACAAAAGGTAACACCACCAACACAACACAACACATAACACCACCAACACAACACAAAAGGTAACACCACCAACACAACACAACAGGTAACACCACCAACACAACACAACACATAACACCACCAACACAACACAACACATAACACCACCAACACAACACAACACATAACACCACCAACACAACACAACAGTTAACACCAGCAACACAACACAGAAGAGAACACCACCAGCATAACACAGCAGGGAACACCAGCAACACAACACAGCACATAACATCATTAACACAACACAGCAGGGAGCACCACTAACACAACACAGCACATAACACCACCAACACAACACAGCACATAACACCAGCAACACAACACAGCAGGTAACACCAGCAACACAACACAGCACATAACACCAGCAACACAACACAGCAGGTAACAACAATAACACAACACAGTTAATAACAGCAACGCAACACAGCACATAACACCAGCAACGCAACACAGCGCATAACACCAGCAACACAACACAGCACATAACACCAGCAACGCGACACAGCGCATAACACCAGCAACGCAACACAGCGCATAACACCAGCAACACAACAGCACATAACACCAGTAACACAACACAGCGCATAACACCACCAACACAACACAGCACATAACACCAGCAACATAACAAAGCAGGTAACAACACCAACACAATACAGCTAATAACAGCAACGCAACACAGCACATAACACTAGTAACACAACACAGCACATAACACCTTCAACAGAACAGAGCAAATAACACCAGCTAAGCAACAGCGCATAACACCCGCAACACAAGACAGCACATAACTCCAGCGACACAGCACAGCAAATAACACCAGCAACTTAACACAGCAGGCAAAGGAAGCAACACAAAACAGCACATAACAAAACCAACATAACACTGCAGGTAACACCACCAGCACAACACAGCAGGAAACACCACCAACACAGCACAGCACGTAACACCAGTAGCACAACACAGCAGGTAACACCACCAACTCAAAACAGCACATAACACTACCAACACAATACAACAGGTAACACCAGCAACACAACACAGCAGACAACACAACCAACACAACACACCGCGTAACACAACCAACACAACAAAGAACGTATCACCGCCAACCCAACACAGCACATAACACCACCAACACAGCACAGCACATAACACCACCAACACAACAAAGAAGGTAACACCACTAACACAACACAGCACATAACACCACCAACACAACACAGGAAATATCACCATCAACACAACAAAGCACATAACACCATCAACACAACAAAGAAGGTAACACCACCATCATAACACAGCACATAACACAACCAACACAACACAGAAGATAGCACAACCAACACAACAGAACACATAACACCAGTAGCATAACCCAGCACATAACACCACCAACACAACACAGCAGGTAACACCAGCAACACAACACAGCACATAACTCCAGCAACACAACACATCACATAACACCAGCAACACAACACAGCACATAACACCAGCAACACAACACAGCACATAACACCAGCAACACAACACAGCACATAACACCAGCAACACAACACATCACATAACACCAGCAACACAACACAGCACATAACACCAGCAACACAGCACATCACATAACCTCAGCAACACAACACAGCACATAACACCAGCAACACAACACAGCACATAACACCAGCAACACAACACAGCACATAACAAAAGCAACACAACACAGCACATAACACCAGCAACACAACACAGCACATAACGCCAGCAACACAACACAGCACATAACACCAGCAACACAACACAGCACATAACACCAGCAACACAACACATCACATAACACCAGCAACACAACACAGCACATAACACCAGCAACACAACACAGCACATAACACCAGCAACACAACACAGCACATAACACCAGCAACACAACACATCACATAACACCAGCAACACAACACAGCACATAACACCAGCAACACAACACAGCACATAACACCAGCAACACAACACAGCACATAACACCAGCAACACAACACAGCACATAACACCAGCAACACAACACAGCACATAACACCAGCAACACAACACATCACATAACTCCAGCAACACAACACAGCACATAACACCAGCAACACAACACAGCACATAACACCAGCAACACAACACAGCACATAACACCAGCAACACAACACAGCACATAACACCAGCAACACAACACAGCACATAACACCAGCAACACAACACAGCACATAACACCAGCAACACAACACAGCACATAACACCAGCAACACAACACAGCACATAACACCAGCAACACAACACAGCACATAACTCCAGCAACACAACACAGCACATAACTCCAGCAACACAACACAGCACATAACACCAGCAACACAACACAGCACATAACACCAGCAACACAACATAATTGCCACTGTGCAAATAACGTTTTCATAGAAACTCTTCTAAAAGTCAGTAATTCTGGTGTTGGCTGCGTCAACTGCGTCATCCATAACACTCACGCGTCCTCAACAATTGCGTCCAAGACAATTGCGTCGTGGAAAACTGCGTCCTAGTCTCTCATTAACCTGATAATGATAAAATTGTTGAGTTTACCAGCGGTAACAAGCAGTTAAGTGTGTGATCACCATTGTGCAGGGTATATACAATGATCACTGTGCAGGGTATATACAATGATCACTGTGCAGGGTATATACAATGATCACTGTGCAGGGTATATACAATGATCACTGTGCAAGGTATATACAATGATCACTGTGCAGGGTATATACAATGTTCACTGTGCAGGGTATATACAATGATCACTGTGCAGGGTATATACAATGATCACTGTGCAGGGTATATACAATGATCACTTTGCAGGGTATATACAATGATCACTGTGCAGGGTATATACAATGATCACTGTGCAGGGTATATACAATGATCACTGTGCAAGGTATATACAATGATCACTGTGCAGGGTATATACAATGTTCACTGTGCAGGGTATATACAATGATCACTGTGCAGGGTATATACAATGATCACTGTGCAGGGTATATACAATGATCACTGTGCAGGGTATATACAATGATCACTGTGCAGGGTACATACAATGATCACTGTGCAGGGTATATACAATGATCACTGTGCAGGGTATATACAATGATCACTGTGCAGGGTATATACAATGATCACTTTGCAGGGTATATACAATGATCACTGTGCAGGGTATATACAATGATCACTGTGCAGGGTATATACAATGATCACTGTGCAGGGTATATAAAATGATCACTGTGCAGGGTATATACAATGGTCACTGTGCAGGGTATATACAATGATCACTGTCCAGGGTATATACAATGATCACTGTGCAGGGTATATACAATGATCACTGTGCAGGGTATATACAATGGTCACTGTGCAGGGTATATACAATGATCACTGTGCAGGGTATATACAATGATCACTGTGCAGGGTATATACAATGATCACTGTGCAGGGTATATACAATGATCACTGTGCAGGGTATATACAATGATCACTGTGCAGGGTATATACAATGATCACTGTGCAGGGTATATACAATGATCACTGTGCAGGGTATATACAATGATCACTGTGCAGGGTATATACAATGATCACTGTGCAGGGTATATACAATGATCACTGTGCAGGGTATATACAATGATCACTGAGCAGGGTATATACAATGATCACTGTGCAGGGTATATACAATGATCACTGTGCAGGGTATATACAATGGTCACTGTGCAGGGTATATACAATGATCACTGTGCAGGGTATATACAATGATCACTGTGCTGGGTATATACAGTGATCACTGTGCAAGGTATATACAATGATCACTGTGCAGGGTGTATACAATGATCACTGTGCAGGGTATATACAATGATCACTGTGCAGGGTATATACAATGATCACTGTGCAGGGTATATACAATGATCACTGAGCAGGGTATATACAATGATCACTGTGCAGGGTATTTACAATGATCACTGTGCAGGGTATATACAATGATCACTGTGCAGGGTATATACAATGATCACTGTGCAGGGTATATGCAATGATCACTGTGCAGGGTATATACAATGATCACTGTGCAAGGTATATACAATGATCACTGTGCAGGGTATATACAGTGATCAACACTGTGCAAGGTATATACAATGATCACCACTGTGGAGGGTATATACAATGATCACTGTGCAGGGTATATACAATGATCACTGTGCAGGGTATATACAATGATCACTGTGCAGGGTATATACAATGATCACTGTGCAGGGTATATACAATGATCACTGTTCAGGGTATGTACAATGATCACTGTGCAGGGTATATACAATGATCACTGTGCAGAGTATATACAATGATCACTGTGTAAGGTATATACAATGATCACTGTGCAGGGTATATACAGTGATCAACACTGTGCAGGGTATATACAATGATCACCACTGTGGAGGGTATATACAATGATCACTGTGCAGGATATATACAATGATCACTGTGCAGGGTATATACAGTGGTCAACACTGTGCAGGGTATATACAATGATCACTGTGCAGGGTATATACAATGACACTGTGCAGGGTATATACAATGATCACTGTGCAGGGTATAAACAATGATCACTGAGCAGGATATATAAAATGGTCACCACTGAGAAGGGTATATACAATGATCACCAATGTGTAGGGTATATACAATGATCACCACTGTGCTGGGTATATACATTGATCAGGGTTCAGGGTATAAACAATGATCACCATTGTGGAGGGTATTTACAATGATCAGCACTGTGCTGGGTATATACAATGATCACCACTGTGCAGGGTATATACAATGATCACTGTGCAGGGTATATACAATGATCACTGTGCAGGGTATATACAATGATCACCACTGCGTAGGGTATATACAATGATCTCCATTGTGGAGGGTATATACGATTATCACCTCTGTGCAGGGTATATACAATGATCACTGTGCTGGGTATATACAATGAACACCACGGTGCAGGGTATATACAATGATCAACACTGTGCAGGGTATATAAAATGATCAACACTGTGCAGGGTATATACAATGATCACTGTGCAGGGTATATACAATGATCACTGTGCAGGGTATATACAATGATCACCACTGTGTAGGGTATATAAAATGATCACCACTGTTCAGGGTATATACAGTGATTACAACTGTACTGGGTATATACGATGATCACCAGTGTCGAGGGTACATACATTGATCACCACTGTGGAGGGTATATTCAATGATCACTGTGCAGGGTATATACAATGATGACTGTGCAGGGTATATACAGTGACCACCACTGTATAGGGTATATAAAATGATCACCACTGTGCAGGGTATACAGTGATAACCACTATGGAGGGTATATACAATGATCACAGCTGTTGAGTGTATATACAATGATGAACACTGTATAAGGTATATACAATGATCGCCACTGTGGAGGGTATATACAGTGTTCACCAGTGTGGAGGGTATATATAATGATCACCACTTTGGAGGGTATATACAATGATCACCATTGTGCAGGGTACACTCAATTATCACTGTGCAGGGTATATACAACGATTACTGTTCAGGGTATATACAATGATCACCACTGTGCAGGGTATATACAATTATCAACACTGTGGAGAGTATATACAATGATCACCACTGTGCAGGATATATACAATGATCACCACTGAGCAGGGTATATACAATGATCACCACTGTGTAGAGTATTTACAATGATCACCACTGTGAAGGCTACGTATAATGATCGTCGCCGTGCAGGGTATATTCAGTGATCACTGTGCTGGGTATAGGCAATGATCACCACTGTGGAAGGTGTATACAATGATCACCGTGCAGGGTACATGCAATAATCACCACTGAGCAGGGCATATACAATGATCACCAATGTGCAGGGTATATACAATGATCACCACTGTGTAGGGTATCTTCAATGATCACTGTGCAGGGTATATACAGTGACCACCACTGTATAGGGAATTTAAAATGATCACCACTGTGCAGGGTATACAGTGATAACTATGGAGGGTATATACAATGATCACAGCTGTTGAGTGTATATACAATGATGAACACTCTATAGGGTATATACAATGATCGCCACTCTGGAGGGTATATACAATGATCACCACTCAGGAGGGTATATACAGTGATCACCAGTGTGGAGGGTATATACAATGATCACCACTGTGGAGGGTATATACAATGATCGCCACTCTGGAGGGTATATACAATGATCACCACTGTAAAGGGTATATACAATGATCACCATTGTGCTGGGTACACTCAATTAACACTGTGCAGGGTATATATAATGATTGCTGTTCAGGGTATATACGATGATCACTGTGGAGGCTATATATAATGATCACCACTGTGCAGGGTATATACAATGATCACCACTGTGCAGGGTATATACAATGATCACTGTGTAATATATGTACAATGATCGCCAGTGCGAAATTAGCTTGACATCTCCCACACCTCCATATGTCCTGGGACCAAGAGTAACGCACGTAGCTAGGCTAGGTTGGGTGGTCCCGTCGGTATAACATGGGTTCGAGTCCTTGGCTACTTCAGTGTTGTTATTGGTATATATATATATATGTATATATACATACATACATATGTATATATATATATATATATATATATATATATATATATATATTTTTTTTTTTTTTTTTTTTTTTTTTTTTTTTTTTTTTTTTTTTTTTTTTTTTTTTTTTTTTTTTTTTTTTTTTTTTTTTATTATCACACCGGCCGATTCCCACCAAGGCAGGGTGGCCCGAAAAAGAAAAACTTTCACCATCATTCACTCCATCACTGTCTTGCCAGAAGGGTGCTTTACACTACAGTTTTTAAACTGCAACATTAACACCCCTCCTTCAGAGTGCAGGCACTGTACTTCCCATCTCCAGGACTCAAGTCCGGCCTGCCGGTTTCCCTGAATCCCTTCATAAATGTTACTTTGCTCACACTCCAACAGCACGTCAAGTATTAAAAACCATTTGTCTCCATTCACTCCTATCAAACACGCTCACGCATGCCTGCTGGAAGTCCAAGCCCCTCGCACACAAAACCTCCTTTACCCCCTCCCTCCAACCCTTCCTAGGCCGACCCCTACCCCGCCTTCCTTCCACTACAGACTGATACACTCTTGAAGTCATTCTGTTTCGCTCCATTCTCTCTACATGTCCGAACCACCTCAACAACCCTTCCTCAGCCCTCTGGACAACAGTTTTGGTAATCCCGCACCTCCTCCTAACTTCCAAACTACGAATTCTCTGCATTATATTCACACCACACATTGCCCTCAGACATGACATCTCCACTGCCTCCAGCCTTCTCCTCGCTGCAACATTCATCACCCACGCTTCACACCCATATAAGAGCGTTGGTAAAACTATACTCTCATACATTCCCCTCTTTGCCTCCAAGGACAAAGTTCTTTGTCTCCACAGACTCCTAAGTGCACCACTCACTCTTTTTCCCTCATCAATTCTATGATTCACCTCATCTTTCATAGACCCATCCGCTGACACGTCCACTCCCAAATATCTGAATACGTTCACCTCCTCCATACTCTCTCCCTCCAATCTGATATTCAATCTTTCATCACCTAATCTTTTTGTTATCCTCATAACCTTACTCTTTCCTGTATTCACCTTTAATTTTCTTCTTTTGCACACCCTACCAAATTCATCCACCAATCTCTGCAACTTCTCTTCAGAATCTCCCAAGAGCACAGTGTCATCGGCAAAGAGCAGCTGTGACAACTCCCACTTTGTGTGTGATTCTTTATCTTTTAACTCCACGCCTCTTGCCAAGACCCTCGCATTTACTTCTCTTACAACCCCATCTATAAATATATTAAACAACCACGGTGACATCACACATCCTTGTCTAAGGCCTACTTTTACTGGGAAAAAATTTCCCTCTTTCCTACATACTCTAACTTGAGCCTCACTATCCTCGTAAAAACTCTTCACTGCTTTCAGTAACCTACCTCCTACACCATACACTTGCAACATCTGCCACATTGCCCCCCTATCCACCCTGTCATACGCCTTTTCCAAATCCATAAATGCCACAAAGACCTCTTTAGCCTTATCTAAATACTGTTCACTTATATGTTTCACTGTAAACACCTGGTCCACACACCCCCTACCTTTCCTAAAGCCTCCTTGTTCATCTGCTATCCTATTCTCCGTCTTACTCTTAATTCTTTCAATTATAACTCTACCATACACTTTACCAGGTACACTCAACAGACTTATCCCCCTATAATTTTTGCACTCTCTTTTATCCCCTTTGCCTTTATACAAAGGAACTATGCATGCTCTCTGCCAATCCCTAGGTACCTTACCCTCTTCCATACATTTATTAAATAATTGCACCAACCACTCCAAAACTATATCCCCACCTGCTTTTAACATTTCTATCTTTATCCCATCAATCCCGGCTGCCTTACCCCCTTTCATTTTACCTACTGCCTCACGAACTTCCCCCACACTCACAACTGGCTCTTCCTCACTCCTACAAGATGTTATTCCTCCTTGCCCTATACACGAAATCACAGCTTCCCTATCTTCATCAACATTTAACAATTCCTCAAAATATTCCTTCCATCTTCCCAATACCTCTACCTCTCCATTTAATAACTCTCCTCTCCTATTTTTAACTGACAAATCCATTTGTTCTCTAGGCTTTCTTAACTTGTTAATCTCACTCCAAAACTTTTTCTTATTTTCAACAAAATTTGTTGATAACATCTCACCCACTCTCTCATTTGCTCTCTTTTTACATTGCTTCACCACTCTCTTAACTTCTCTCTTTTTCTCCATATACTCTTCCCTCCTTGCATCACTTCTACTTTGTAAAAACTTCTCATATGCTAACTTTTTCTCCCTTACTACTCTCTTTACATCATCATTCCACCAATCGCTCCTCTTCCCTCCTGCACCCACTTTCCTGTAACCACAAACTTCTGCTGAACACTCTAACACTACATTTTTAAACCTACCCCATACCTCTTCGACCCCATTGCCTATGCTCTCATTAGCCCATCTATCCTCCAATAGCTGTTTATATCTTACCCTAACTGCCTCCTCTTTTAGTTTATAAACCTTCACCTCTCTCTTCCCTGATGCTTCTATTCTCCTTGTATCCCATCTACCTTTTACTCTCAGTGTAGCTACAACTAGAAAGTGATCTGATATATCTGTGGCCCCTCTATAAACATGTACATCCTGAAGTCTACTCAACAGTCTTTTATCTACCAATACATAATCCAACAAACTACTGTCATTTCGCCCTACATCATATCGTGTATACTTATTTATCCTCTTTTTCTTAAAATATGTATTACCTATAACTAAACCCCTTTCTATACAAAGTTCAATCAAAGGGCTCCCATTATCATTTACACCTGGCACCCCAAACTTACCTACCACACCCTCTCTAAAAGTTTCTCCTACTTTAGCATTCAAGTCCCCTACCACAATTACTCTCTCACTTGGTTCAAAGGCTCCTATACATTCACTTAACATCTCCCAAAATCTCTCTCTCTCCTCTGCATTCCTCTCTTCTCCAGGTGCATACACGCTTATTATGACCCACTTCTCGCATCCAACCTTTACTTTAATCCACATAATTCTTGAATTTACACATTCATATTCTCTTTTCTCCTTCCATAACTGATCATTTAACATTACTGCTACCCCTTCCTTTGCTCTAACTCTCTCAGATACTCCAGATTTAATCCCATTTATTTCCCCCCACTGAAACTCTCCTACCCCCTTCAGCTTTGTTTCGCTTAGGGCCAGGACATCCAACTTCTTTTCATTCATAACATCAGCAATCATCTGTTTCTTGTCATCCGCACTACATCCACGCACATTTAAGCAACCCAGTTTTATAAAGTTTTTCTTCTTCTCTTTTTTAGTAATTGTATACAGGAGAAGGGGTTACTAGCCCATTGCTCCCGGCATTTTAGTCGCCTCATACGACACGCATGGCTTACGGAGGAAAGATTCTTTTCCACTTCCCCATGGACAATAGAAGAAATAAAAAAGAACAAGAGCTATTTAGAAAAAGGAGAAAAACCTAGATGAATGTATATATATATATGCATGTGCGTGTCTGTGAAGTGTGACCAAAGTGTAAGTAGGAGTAGCAAGATATCCCTGTTATCCCTGTTATATATATATATATATATATATATATATATATATATATATATATATATATATATATATATTTATATACACGAGTAATTGACACTATGTTTTCAAACACCCTTACGGATTATGTGTTGAAAGTGTTTTAAAGGAGTATGGAGGATGTAAGATGACTCTGCAGCATCAGTGTTGATACAGGACCCACAAGTAACGTTGTTGTGATGGTAGCGGAACATAACTAGTGCAGTGCTGGACCTACAAGTAACGTTGTTGTTATGGTAGCAGAACATAACTAGTGCAGTGCTGGACCCACAAGTAACATAACTAGTGCAGTGCTGGACCTACAAGTAACGTTGTTGTTATGGTAGCAGAACATAACTAGTGCAGTGCTGGACCCACAAGTAACATAACTAGTGCAGTGCTGGACCCACAAGTAACATAACTAGTGCAGTGCTGGACCCACAAGTAACATAACTAGTGCAGTGCTGGACCCACAAGTAACGTTGTTGTGATGGTAGCGGAACATAACTAGTGCAGTGCTGGACCCACAAGTAACATAACTAGTGCAGTGCTGGACCCACAAGTAACATAACTAGTGCAGTGCTGGACCCACAAGTAACGTTGTTGTGATGGTAGCGGAACATAACTAGTGCAGTGCTGGACCCACAAGTAACGTTGTTGTGATGGTAGCGGAACATAACTAGTGCAGTGCTGGACCCACAAGTAACATAACTAGTGCAGTGCTGGACCCACAAGTAACGTTGTTGTGATGGTAGCGGAACATAACTAGTGCAGTGCTGGACCTACAAGTAACGTTGTTGTGATGGTATTGGAACATAACTAGTGCAGTGCTGGACCCACAAGTAACATAACTAGTGCAGTGCTGGACCCACAAGTAACATAACTAGTGCAGTGCTGGACCTACAAGTAACATAACTAGTGCAGTGCTGGACCCACAAGTAACATAACTAGTGCAGTGCTGGACCTACAAGTAACATAACTAGTGCAGTGCTGGACCTACAAGTAACGTTGTTGTTATGGTAGCGGAACATAACTAGTGCAGTGCTGGACCCACAAGTAACATAACTAGTGCAGTGCTGGACCCACAAGTAACATAACTAGTGCAGTGCTGGACCTACAAGTAACATAACTAGTGCAGTGCTGGACCCACAAGTAACATAACTAGTGCAGTGCTGGACCCACAAGTAACATAACTAGTGCAGTGCTGGACCTACAAGTAACATAACTAGTGCAGTGCTGGACCCACAAGTAACGTTGTTGTGATGGTAGCGGAACATAACTAGTGCAGTGCTGGACCTACAAGTAACATAACTAGTGCAGTGCTGGACCTACAAGTAACGTTGTTGTTATGGTAGCGGAACATAACTAGTGCAGTGCTGGACCTACAAGTAACATAACTAGTGCAGTGCTGGACCCACAAGTAACATAACTAGTGCAGTGCTGGACCTACAAGTAACGTTGTTGTGATGGTAGCGGAACATAACTAGTGCAGTGCTGGACCTACAAGTAACATAACTAGTGCAGTGCTGGACCTACAAGTAACATAACTAGTGCAGTGCTGGACCTACAAGTAACATAACTAGTGCAGTGCTGGACCTACAAGTAACGTTGTTGTGATGGTAGCGGAACATAACTAGTGCAGTGCTGGACCCACAAGTAACATAACTAGTGCAGTGCTGGACCTACAAGTAACGTTGTTGTGATGGTAGCGGAACATAACTAGTGCAGTGCTGGACCCACAAGTAACATAACTAGTGCAGTGCTGGACCCACAAGTAACATAACTAGTGCAGTGCTGGACCTACAAGTAACGTTGTTGTGATGGTAGCGGAACATAACTAGTGCAGTGCTGGACCTACAAGTAACGTTGTTGTGATGGTAGCGGAACATAACTAGTGCAGTGCTGGACCCACAAGTAACATAACTAGTGCAGTGCTGGACCCACAAGTAACATAACTAGTGCAGTGCTGGACCCACAAGTAACATAACTAGTGCAGTGCTGGACCCACAAGTAACATAACTAGTGCAGTGCTGGACCTACAAGTAACGTTGTTGTGATGGTAGCGGAACATAACTAGTGCAGTGCTGGACCTACAAGTAACGTTGTTGTGATGGTAGCGGAACATAACTAGTGCAGTGCTGGACCCACAAGTAACATAACTAGTGCAGTGCTGGACCCACAAGTAACATAACTAGTGCAGTGCTGGACCCACAAGCGGAACATAACTAGTGCAGTGCTGGACCTACAAGTAACGTTGTTGTGATGGTAGCGGAACATAACTAGTGCAGTGCTGGACCCACAAGTAACATAACTAGTGCAGTGCTGGACCCACAAGTAACATAACTAGTGCAGTGCTGGACCTACAAGTAACATAACTAGTGCAGTGCTGGACCCACAAGTAACATAACTAGTGCAGTGCTGGACCTACAAGTAACATAACTAGTGCAGTGCTGGACCTACAAGTAACGTTGTTGTGATGGTAGCGGAACATAACTAGTGCAGTGCTGGACCCACAAGTAACATAACTAGTGCAGTGCTGGACCCACAAGTAACATAACTAGTGCAGTGCTGGACCTACAAGTAACATAACTAGTGCAGTGCTGGACCCACAAGTAACATAACTAGTGCAGTGCTGGACCTACAAGTAACATAACTAGTGCAGTGCTGGACCCACAAGTAACATAACTAGTGCAGTGCTGGACCTACAAGTAACATAACTAGTGCAGTGCTGGACCTACAAGTAACGTTGTTGTGATGGTAGCGGAACATAACTAGTGCAGTGCTGGACCTACAAGTAACATAACTAGTGCAGTGCTGGACCTACAAGTAACGTTGTTGTGATGGTAGCGGAACATAACTAGTGCAGTGCTGGACCTACAAGTAACATAACTAGTGCAGTGCTGGACCTACAAGTAACATAACTAGTGCAGTGCTGGACCTACAAGTAACATAACTAGTGCAGTGCTGGACCTACAAGTAACGTTGTTGTGATGGTAGCGGAACATAACTAGTGCAGTGCTGGACCCACAAGTAACATAACTAGTGCAGTGCTGGACCCACAAGTAACATAACTAGTGCAGTGCTGGACCTACAAGTAACGTTGTTGTGATGGTAGCGGAACATAACTAGTGCAGTGCTGGACCTACAAGTAACATAACTAGTGCAGTGCTGGACCTACAAGTAACGTTGTTGTGATGGTAGCGGAACATAACTAGTGCAGTGCTGGACCTACAAGTAACATAACTAGTGCAGTGCTGCACCCACATAACTAGTGCAGTGCTGAATAGATAAATACTTTTCAGATTAATAAATACTTAAGATATGTTTAGAATGACCGAGCGACTGCTGACTATAAAACAGAAATACAGACAAGAAAAGAGAGTATTTAACTTGGAATATATGTCTAGTGAAGGTAGTTCTGTAATAACTTGGAATATATGTCTAGTGAAGGTAGTTCTGTAATAACTTGGAATATATGTCTAGTGAAGGTAGTTCTGTTATAACTTGGAATATATGTCTAGTGAAGGTACTTCTGTAATAACTTGGAATATATGTCTAGTGAAGGTAGTTCTGTAATAACTTGGAATATATGTCTAGTGAAGGTAGTTCTGTTATAACTTGGAATATATGTCTAGTGAAGGTACTTCTGTAATAACTTGGAATATATGTCTAGTGAAGGTAGTTCTGTAATAACTTGGAATATATGTCTAGTGAAGGTAGTTCTGTTATAACTTGGAATATATGTCTAGTGAAGGTAGTTCTGTAATAACTTGGAATATATGTCTAGTGAAGGTAGTTCTGTAATAACTTGGAATATATGTCTAGTGAAGGTAGTTCTGTTATAACTTGGAATATATGTCTAGTGAAGGTAGTTCTGTAATAACTTGGAATATATGTCTAGTGAAGGTAGTTCTGTAATAACTTGGAATATATGTCTGGAGGAGGTAGTTCTGTTATAACTTGGAATATAAGTCTGGAGGAGGTAGCTCTGTTATAACTTGGAATATATGTCTAGTGAAGGTAGTTCTGTTATAACTTGGAATATATGTCTAGTGAAGGTAGTTCTGTAATAACTTGGAATATATGTCTAGTGAAGGTAGTTCTGTTATAACTTGGAATATATGTTAAGTGAAGGTAGTTCTGTTATAACTTGGAATATATGTCTGGTGAAGGTAGTTCTGTTATAACTTGGAATATATGTCTGGTGAAGGTAGTTTAGTTATAACTTGGAATATATGTCTGGTGAAGGTAGTTCTGTTATAACTTGGAATATATGTCTGGTGAAGGTAGTTTAGTTATAACTTGGAATATATGTCTGGTGAAGGTAGTTCTGTTATAACTTGGAATATATGTCTGGTGAAGGTAGTTTAGTTATAACTTGGAATATATGTCTGGTGAAGGTAGTTCTGTTATAACTTGGAATATATGTCTGGTGGAGGTAGTTCTGTTATAACTTGGAATATATGTCTAGTGAAGGTAGTTTAGTTATAACTTGGAATATATGTCTGGTGAAGGTAGTTCTGTTATAACTTGGAATATATGTCTGGTGAAGGTAGTTTAGTTATAACTTGGAATATATGTCTGGTGGAGGTAGTTCTGTTATAACTTGGAATATATGTCTAGTGAAGGTAGTTCTGTTATAACTTGGAATATATGTCTAGTGAAGGTAGTTCTGTTATAACTTGGAATATATGTCTGGTGGAGGTAGTTCTGTTAAAACTTGGAATATATGTCTGGTGGAGGTAGTTTAGTTATAACTTGGAATATACGTCTTGTGGAGGTAGTTCTGTTATAACTTGGAATATATGTCTGGAGGAGGTAGTTCTGTTATAACTTGGAATATATGTCTAGTGAAGGTAGTTCTGTTATAACTTGGAATATATGTCTTGTGGAGGTAGTTCTGTTATAACTTGGAATATATGTCTGGTGGAGGTAGTTCTGTTATAACTTGGAATATATGTCTAGTGAAGGTAGTTCTGTTATAACTTGGAATAAATGTCTGGTGGAGGTAGTTCTGTTATAACTTGGAATATATGTCTGGTGGAGGTAGTTCTGTTATAACTTGGAATATACGTCTTGTGGAGGTAGTTCTGTTATAACTTGGAATATATGTCTGGTGGAGGTAGTTCTGTTATAACTTGGAATATATGTCTAGTGAAGGTAGTTCTGTTATAACTTGGAATATATGTCTGGTGGAGGTAGTTCTGTTATAACTTGGAATATATGTCTGGTGGAGGTAGTTCTGTTATAACTTGGAATATATGTCTGGTGGAGGTAGTTCTGTTATAACTTGGAATATATGTCTAGTGAAGGTAGTTCTGTTATAACTTGGAATATATGTCTAGTGAAGGTAGTTCTGTAATAACTTGGAATATATGTCTAGTGAAGGTAGTTCTGTTATAACTTGGAATATATGTCTGGTGAAGGTAGTTCTGTTATAACTTGGAATATATGTCTGGTGAAGGTAGTTCTGTTATAACTTGGAATATATGTCTGGTGAAGGTAGTTTAGTTATAACTTGGAATATATGTCTGGTGGAGGTAGTTCTGTTATAACTTGGAATATATGTCTAGTGAAGGTAGTTCTGTTATAACTTGGAATATATGTCTAGTGAAGGTAGTTCTGTTATAACTTGGAATATATGTCTGGTGGAGGTAGTTCTGTTAAAACTTGGAATATATGTCTGGTGGAGGTAGTTTAGTTATAACTTGGAATATACGTCTTGTGGAGGTAGTTCTGTTATAACTTGGAATATATGTCTGGTGGAGGTAGTTCTGTTATAACTTGGAATATATGTCTAGTGAAGGTAGTTCTGTTATAACTTGGAATATATGTCTGGTGGAGGTAGTTCTGTTTTAACTTGGAATATATGTCTGGTGGAGGTAGTTTAGTTATAACTTGGAATATATGTCTTGTGGAGGTAGTTCTGTTATAACTTGGAATATATGTCTGGTGGAGGTAGTACTGTTATAACTTGGAATATATGTCTAGTGAAGGTAGTTCTGTTATAACTTGGAATATATGTCTGGTGGAGGTAGTTCTGTTAAAACTTGGAATATATGTCTGGTGGAGGTAGTTTAGTTATAACTTGGAATATACGTCTTGTGGAGGTAGTTCTGTTATAACTTGGAATATATGTCTGGTGGAGGTAGTTCTGTTATAACTTGGAATATATGTCTAGTGAAGGTAGTTCTGTTATAACTTGGAATATATGTCTGGTGGAGGTAGTACTGTTATAACTTGGAATATATGTCTAGTGAAGGTAGTTCTGTTATAACTTGGAATATATGTCTGGTGGAGGTAGTTCTGTTAAAACTTGGAATATATGTCTGGTGGAGGTAGTTTAGTTATAACTTGGAATATATGTCTTGTGGAGGTAGTTCTGTTATAACTTGGAATATATGTCTGGTGGAGGTAGTTCTGTTATAACTTGGAATATAAGTCTAGTGAAGGTAGTTCTGTTATAACTTGGAATATATGTCTGGTGAAGGTAGTTTAGTTATAACTTGGAATATATGTCTTGTGGAGGTAGTTCTGTTATAACTTGGAACATATGTCTGCTGGAGGTAGTTCTGTTATAACTTGGAATATATGTCTTGTGGAGGTAGTTCTGTTATAACTCGGAATATATGTCTGGTGGAGGTAGTTCTGTTATAACTTGGAATATATGTCTGGAGGTAGTTTAGTTATAACTTGGAATATATGTCTGGTGGAGGTAGTTCTGTTATAACTTGGAATATATGTCTAGTTAAGGTAGTTCTGTTATAACTCGGAATATATGTCTGGTGGAGGTAGTTCTGTTATAACTTGGAATATATGTCTGGTGGAGGTAGTTCTGTTATAACTTGGAATATATGTCTGGAGGTAGTTTAGTTATAACTTGGAATATATGTCTGGTGGAGGTAGTTCTGTTATAACTTGGAATATATGTCTAGTTAAGGTAGTTCTGTTATAACTCGGAATATATGTCTGGTGGAGGTAGTTCTGTTATAACTTGGAATATATGTCTGGTGGAGGTAGTTCTGTTATAACTTGGAATATATGTCTAGTGAAGGTAGTTCTGTTATAACTTGGAATATGTCTGGTGAAGGTAGTTCTGTTATAACTTGGAATATATGTCTGGAGGAGGTAGTTTTGTTATAACTAGGAATATATGTCTGGTGGAGGTAGTTCTGTTATAACTTGGAATATATGTCTGGTGAAGGTATTTCTGGTATAACTTGGAATATATGTCTGGAGGAGGTAGTTCTGTTATAACTTGGAATATATGTCTGGAGGAGGTAGTTCTGTTATAACTTGGAACATATGTCTGGAGGAGGTAGTTCTGTTATAACTTGGAATATATGTCTAGTGAAGGTAGTTCTGTTATAACTTGGAATATATGTCTGGAGGAGGTAGTTCTGTTATAACTTGGAATATATGTCTAGTGAAGGTAGTTCTGTTATAACTTGGAATATATGTCTGGAGGAGGTAGTTCTGTAATAACTTGGAATATATGTCTAGTGAAGGTAGTTCTGTTATAACTTGGAATATATGTCTGGAGGAGGTAGTTCTGTTATAACTTGGAATATATGTCTGGTGAAGGTATTTCTGTTATAACTTGGAATATATGTCTGGAGGAGGTAGTTTTGTTATAACTAGGAATATATGTCTGGTGGAGGTAGTTCTGTTATAACTTGGAATATATGTCTGGTGAAGGTATTTCTGGTATAACTTGGAATATATGTCTGGAGGAGGTAGTTCTGTTATAACTTGGAACATATGTCTGGAGGAGGTAGTTCTGTTATAACTTGGAATATATGTCTAGTGAAGGTAGTTCTGTTATAACTTGGAATATATGTCTGGAGGAGGTAGTTCTGTTATAACTTGGAATATATGTCTAGTGAAGGTAGTTCTGTTATAACTTGGAATATATGTCTGGAGGAGGTAGTTCTGTAATAACTTGGAATATATGTCTAGTGAAGGTAGTTCTGTTATAACTTGGAATATATGTCTGGAGGAGGTAGTTCTGTTATAACTTGGAATATATGTCTGGTGAAGGTATTTCTGTTATAACTTGGAATATATGTCTGGAGGAGGTAGTTCTGTTATAACTTGGAATATATGTCTAGTGGAGGTAGTTTTGTTATAACTTGGAATATATATCTAGTGAAGGAAGTTCTGTTATAACTTGGAATATATGTCTAGTGAAGGTAGTTCTGTAATAACTTGGAATATATGTCTAGTGAAGGTAGTTCTGTTATAACTTGGAATATATGTCTGGTGGAGGTAGTTCTGTTATAACTTGGAATATATGTCTAGTGAAGGTAGTTCTGTTATAACTTGGAATATATGTCTAGTGAAGGTAGTTCTGTTATAACTTGGAATATATGTCTGGAGGAGGTAATTCTGTAATAACTTGGAATATATGTCTAGTGAAGGTAGTTCTCTTATAACTTGGAATATATGTCGGGAGGAGGTAGTTCTGTTATAACTTGGAATATATGTCTAGTGGAGGTAGTTCTGTTATAACTTGGAATATATGTCTAGTGGAGGTAGTTCTGTTATAACTTGGAATATATGTCTAGTGAAGGTAGTTCTGTTATAACTTGGAATATATGTCTGGAGGAGGTAGTTCTGTTATAACTTGGAATATATGTCTAGTGGAGGTAGTTCTGTTATAACTTGGAATATATGTCTAGTGAAGGTAGTTCTGTTATAACTTGGAATATATGTCTAGTGGAGGTAGTTCTGTTATAACTTGGAATATATGTCTAGTGAAGGTAGTTCTGTTATAACTTGGAATATATGTCGGGAGGAGGTAGTTCTGTTATAACTTGGAATATATGTCTAGTGGAGGTAGTTCTGTTATAACTTGGAATATATGTCTAGTGAAGGTAGTTCTGTTATAACTTGGAATATATGTCTAGTGGAGGTAGTTCTGTTATAACTTGGAATATATGTCTAGTGAAGGTAGTTCTGTTATAACTTGGAATATATGTCTGGAGGAGGTAGTTCTGTTATAACTTGGAATATATGTCTACTGGAGGTAGTTCTGTTATAACTTCGAATATACGTCTGGAGGAGGTATCCTGAGTCTGTGTATCCTGAGTGTCTGTATCCTGAGTGTCTGTATCAAGAGTGTCTGTATCCTGAGTCTGTGTATCATGAGTGTCTGTATCCTGAGTCTGTGTATCCTGAGTCTGTGTATCCTGAGTGTTTGTATCCTAAGTCTGTGTATCCTGAGTCTGTGTATCCTGATTGTCTGTATCCTGAGTCTGTGTATCCTGAGTCTGTGTATCCTGAGTCTGTGTATCCTGGGTCTGTGTATCCTGAGTGTCTGTACCCTGAGTCTGTGTATCCTGATTGTCTGTATCCTGAGTCTGTGTATCCTGAGTCTGTGTATCCTCAGTGTCTGTATCCTGAGTCTGTGTATCCTGAGTGTCTGTATCCTGAGTCTGTGTATCCTGAGTCTGTGTATCCTTATTGTCTGTATCCTGAGTCTGTGTATCCTAAGTGTCTGTATCCTGAGTCTGTGTATCCTGATTGTCTGTATCCTGAGTCTGTGTATCCTGAGTCTGTGTATCCTCAGTGTCTGTATCCTGAGTCTGTGTATCCTGAGTGTCTGTATCCTGAGTCTGTGTATCCTGAGTGTTTGTATCCTGAGTGTCTGTATCCTGAGTGTCTGTATCCTGAGTCTGAGTATCCTGATTGTCTGTATCCTGAGTCTGTGTATCCTGAGTCTGTGTATCCTGAGTCTGTGTATCATGAGTGTCTGTATCCTGAGTCTGTGTATCCTGAGTGTTTGTATCCTGAGTGTTTGTATCCTGAGTCTGTGTATCCTGAGTCTGTGTATCCTGAGTCTGTGTATCCTGAGTGTCTGTATCCTGAGTCTGTGTATCCTGAGTCTGTGTATCCTCAGTGTCTGTATCCTGAGTCTGTGTATCATGAGTGTCTGTATCCTGACTCTGTGTATCCTGAGTGTTTGCATCCTGAGTGTCTGTATCCTGAGTCTGTGTATCCTGATTGTCTGTATCCTGAGTCCGTGTATCCTGAGTCTGTGTATCCTGAGTCTGTGTATCCTGATTGTCTGTATCCTGAGTCTGTGTATCCTGAGTGTTTGTATCCAGAGTCTGTGTATCCTGAGTCTGTGTATCCTGAGTGTCTGTATCCTGAGTCTGTGTATCCTGAGTGTCTGTATCCTGAGTCTGTGTATCCTGAGTGTTTGTATCCAGAGTCTGTGTATCCTGAGTGTCTGTATCCTGAGTGTCTGTATCCTGAGTGTCTGTATCCTGAGTCTGTGTATCCTGAGTCTGTGTATCCTGAGTCTGTGTATCCTGAGTCTGTGTATCCTGAGTGTCTGTATCCTGAGTCTCTGTATCCTGAGTGTCTGTATCCTGAGTCTGTGTATCCTGAGTCTGTGTATCCTGAGTCTGTGTATCCTGAGTCTGTGTATCCTGAGTGTCTGTGTCCTGAGTCTGTTTATCCTGAGTGTTTGTATCCTGAGTGTCTGTATCCTGAGTCTGTGTATCCTGATTGTCTGCATCCTGAGTCTGTGTATCCTGAGTCTGTGTATCCTGAGTCTGTGTATCCTGAATCTGTGTATCCTGATTGTCTGTATCCTGAGTCTGTGGATCGTGAGTCTGTGTATCCTGAGTCTGTGTATCCTGAGTGTCTGTATCCTGAGTCTGTGTATCCTGAGTGTCTGTATCCTGAGTCTGTGTATCCTTAGTCTGTGTATCCTGAGTGTCTGTATCCTGAGTCTGTGAATCCTGAGTCTGTGTATCCTGATTGTCTGTATCCTGAGTCTGTGGATCCTGAGTGTCTGTATCCTGAGTCTGTGAATCCTGAGTCTGTGTATCCTGATTGTCTGTATCCTGAGTCTGTGGATCCTGAGTCTGTGTATCCTGAGTGTTTGTATCCTGAGTCTGTGTATCCTGAGTGTCTGTATCCTGAGTCTGTGTATCCTGAGTGTCTGTATCCTGAGTCTCTGTATCCTTAGTCTGTGTATCCTGAGTGTCTGTATTCTGAGTCTGTGTATCCTGAGTCTGTGTATCCTGAGTCTGTGTATCCTGAGTCTGTGTATCCCGAGTGTTTGTATTCTGAGTCTGTGTATCCTGAGTCTGTGTATCCTGAGTCTGTGTATCCTGAGTCTGTGGATCCTGAGTCTGTGTATCCTGAGTCTGTGTATCCTGAGTGTCTGTATCCTGAGTCTGTGTATCCTGAGTTTGTGTTTCCTGAGTGTCTGTATCCTGAGTCTGTGTATCCTGAGTCTGTGTATCCTGAGTCTGTGTATCCTGAGTCTGTGTATCCTGAGTGTCTGTATCCTGAGTCTGTGTATCCTGAGTCTGTGTATCCTGAGTCTGTGTAGCCCGAGTGTTTGTATCCTGAGTCTGTGTATCCTGAGTCTGTGTATCCTGAGTCTGTGTATCCTGAGTCTGTGGATCCTGAGTCTGTGTATCCTGAGTCTGTGTATCCTGAGTGTCTGTATCCTGAGTCTGTGTATCCTGAGTTTGTGTTTCCTGAGTGTCTGTATCCTGAGTCTGTGTATCCTGAGTCTGTGTATCCTGAGTCTGTGTATCCTGAGTCTGTGTATCCTGAGTGTCTGTATCCTGAGTCTGTGTATCCTGAGTCTGTGTATCCTGAGTCTGTGTATCCTGAGTCTGTGTATCCTGAGTGTCTGTATCCTGAGTCTGTGTATCCTGAGTCTGTGTATCCTGAGTCTGTGTATCCTGAGTCTGTGTATCCTGAGTCTGTGTATTCCGAGTGTTTGTATCCTGAGTCTGTGTATCCTGAGTGTCTGTATCCTGAGTCTGTGTATCCTGAGTGTCTGTATCCTGAGTCTGTGAATCCAGAGTCTGTGTATCCTGAGTCTGTGTCTCCTGAGTCTTTGTATCCAGAATCTGTGTATCCAGAGTCTGTGTATCCTGAGTCGGTGTATTCCGAGTGTTTGTATCCTGAGTCTGTGTATCCTGAGTGTCTGTATCCTGAGTCTGTGTATCCTGAGTGTCTGTATCCTGAGTCTGTGAATCCAGAGTCTGTGTATCCTGAGTCTGTGTATCCTGAGTCTGTGTATTCCGAGTGTTTGTATCCAGAGTTTTTGTATCCTGAGTGTCTGTATCCTGAGTGTCTGAATCCTGAGTCTGTGTATCCTGAGTGTCTGTATCATGAGTCTGTGAATCCAGAGTCTGTGTATCCTGAGTCTGTGCATCCTGAGTCTGTGTATCCTGAGTCTGTGTATCCAGAGTCTGTGTACCCAGAGTCTGTGTATCCTGAGTGTCTGTATCCTGAGTCTGTGTATCCTGAGTCTGTGTATCCTGAGTATGTGTATCCTGAGTGTGTGTATCCTGAGTGTGTGTATCCAGAGTCTGTATATCCTGAGTCTGTGTATCCTGAGTCTGTGTATCCAGAGTCTGTGTATCCTGAGTGTCTGTATCCTGAGTCTGTGTATCCTGAGTCTGTGTATCCTGAGTGTGCGTATCCTGAGTCTGTGTATCTTGAGTCTGTGTATCCTGAGTGTCTGTATCCTGAGTCTGTGTATCCTGAGTCTGTGTATCCTGAGTCTGTGTATCCTGAGTCTGTGTATCCTGAGTCTGTGTATTCCGAGTGTTTGTATCCTGAGTCTGTGTATCCTGAGTGTCTGTATCCTGAGTCTGTGTATCCTGAGTGTCTGTATCCTGAGTCTGTGAATCCAGAGTCTGTGTATCCTGAGTCTGCGTCTCCTGAGTCTTTGTATCCAGATTCTGTGTATCCAGAGTCTGTGTATCCTGAGTGTCTGTATCCTGAGTCTGTGTATCCTGAGTCTGTGTATCCTGAGTGTGCGTATCCTGAGTCTGTGTATCCAGAGTCTGTGTATCCTGAGTCTGTGTATCCTGAGTCTGTGTATCCTGAGTCTGTGTACCCTGAGTCTGTGTATCCTGAGTCTGTGTATCCTGAGTCTGTGTATCATGAGTCTGTGTATCCTGAGTCTGTGTATCCTGAGTCTGTGTATCCTGAGTCTGTGTATCCTGAGTCTGAGTATCCTGAGTCTGTGTACCCTGAGTCTGTGTATCATGAGTCTGAGTATCATGAGTCTGTGTATCCTGAGTCTGTGTATCCTTAGTATGTGCATCCTGACTGTCTGTATCCTGAGTCTGTGTATCCTGAATCTGTGTATCCTGAGTATGTGTATCCTGAGTCTGTGTATCCTGAGTCTGTGTATCCTGAGTCTGTGTATCCTGAGTCTGTGTATCCTGAGTCTGTGTATCCTGAGCCTGTGTATCCTGAGTGTCTGTACCCTGAGTCTGTGTATCCTGAGTCTGTGTATCCTGAGTCTGTGTATCCTGAGCATGTGTATCCTGAGTGTGTGTATCCTGAGTGTCTGTACCCTGAGTCTGTGTATCCTGAGTCTGTGTATCCAGAGTCTGTGTATCCTGAGTCTGTGTATCCAGAGTCTGTGCATCCAGAATCTGTGTATCCTGAGTGTCTTTATCCTGAGTCTGTGTATCCTGAGTCTGTGTATCCTGAGTGTGTGTATCCTGAGTCTGTGTATCCTGAGCCTGTGTATCCTGAGTGTCTGTACCCTGAGTCTGTGTATCCTGAGTCTGTGTATCCTGAGCATGTGTATCCTGAGTGTCTGTACCCTGAGTCTGTGTATCCTGAGTCTGTGTATTCTGGGTCTGTGTATCCTGAGTCTGTGTATCCTGAGTCTGTGTATCCTGAGTCTGTGTATCCTGAGTCTGTGTATCCTGAGTGTCTGTACCCTGAGTCTGTGTATCCTGAGTCTGTGTATCCTGAGTCTGTGTATCCTGAGTCTGTGTATCCTGAGTCTGTGTATCCTGAGTCTGTGTATCCTGAGTATGTGTATCCTGAGTGTCTGTACCCTGAGTCTGTGTATCCTGAGTCTGTGTATCCTGAGTCTGTGTATACTGAGTCTTTGTATCCTGAGTCTGTGTATCCTGAGTCTGTGTATCCTGAGTCTGAGTATCCTGAGTCTGTGTATCCTGAGTCTGTGTATACTGAGTCTTTGTATCCTGAGTCTGTGTATCCTGAGTCTGTGTATCCTGAGTCTGTGTATCCTGAGTCTGTGTATACTGAGTCTTTGTATCCTGAGTCTGTGTATCCTGAGTCTGTGTATCCTGAGTCTGTGTATCCTGAGTCTGTGTATACTGAGTCTTTGTATCCTGAGTCTGTGTATCCTGAGTCTGAGTATCCTGAGTCTGTGTATCCTGAGTCTGTGTATCCTGAGTGTCTGTATCCTGAGTCTGTGTTTCCTGAGTCTGTGTATCCTGAGTATGTGTATCCTGAGTCTGTGTATCCTGAGTCAGTGTATCCTGAGTCTGTGTCTCCTGAGTCTGTGCATCCTGAGTGTGTATCCAGAGTTTGCATATCCATAGTCTGTGTATCCAGAGTCTGTGTATCCAGAGTCTGTGTATCCTGAGTGTGTATCCTGAGTTTGTGTATGCAGAGTCTGTGTATCCAGAGTCAGTGTATCAAGAGTCTGTGTATACAGAGTCTGTGTATCCTGAATGTGTATCCAGAGTCTCTGTATCCTGAGTGTGCATCCAGAGTCTGTGTATCCAGAGTCTGTGTATCCAGAGTCTGTGTATCCTGAGTGTGCATCCAGAGTCTGTGTATCCAGAGTCTGTGTATCCAGAGTCTGTGTATCCTGAGTGTGTATCTAGAGTGTGTGTATCCAGAGTCTGTGTATCCAGAGTCTGTGTACCCTGTAAGATGGCTGTCAACTACCATTGTACTGGAAGATGGCTGTCAACTACCATTGTACTGGAAGATGGCTGTCAACTACTATTGTACTGGAAGATGGCTGTCAACTACCATTGTACTGTAAGATGGCTGTCAACTACCATTGTACTGTAAGATGGCTGTCAACTACCATTGTACTGTAAGATGGCTGTCAACTACCATTGAACTGGAAGATGGCTGTCAACTACCATTGTACTGTAAGATGGCTGTCAACTACCATTGTACTGTAAGATGGCTGTCAACTACCATTGTACTGGAAGATGGCTGTCAGCTACCACTGTACTGTAAGATGGCTGTCAACTACCATTGTACTGTAAGATGGCTGTCAACTACCATTGTACTGGAAGATGGCTGTCAACTACCATTGTACTGTAAGATGGCTGTCAACTACCACTGTACTGGAAGATGGCTGTCAACTACCATTGTACTGGAAGATGGCTGTCAACTACTATTGTACTGGAAGATGGCTGTCAACTACCATTTTACTGGAAGATGGCTGTCAACTACCATTGTACTGGAAGATGGCTGTCAACTACCATTGTACTGGAAGATGGCTGTCAACTACCATTGTACTGGAAGATGGCTGTCTACTACCATTGTACTGGAAGATGGCTGTCAACTACCATTGTACTGTAAGATGGCTGTCAACTACCATTGTACTGGAAGATGGCTGTCAACTACCATTGTACTGTAAGATGGCTGTCAACTACCATTGTACTGGAAGATGGCTGTCAACTACCATTGTACTGTAAGATGGCTGTCAACTACCATTGTACTGGAAGATGGCTGTCAACTACCACTGTACTGGAAGATGGCTGTCAACTACCATTGTACTGGAAGATGGCTGTCAACTATCACTGTACTGGAAGATGGCTGTCAGCTACCATTGTACTGGAAGATGGCTGTCAACTACCATTGTACTGGAAGATGGCTGTCAACTACCATTGTACTGGAAGATGGCTGTCAACTACCACTGTACTGGAAGATGGCTGTCAACTACCACTGTACTGGAAGATGGCTGTCAACTACCATTGTACTGGAAGATGGCTGTCAACTACCACTGTACTGGAAGATGGCTGTCAGCTACCATTGTACTGGAAGATGGCTGTCAACTACCATTGTACTTGAAGATGGCTGTCAACTACCACTGTACTGGAAGATGGCTGTCAGCTACCATTGTACTGGAAGATGGCTGTCAACTACCATTGTACTGGAAGATGGCTGTCAGCTACCATTGTACTGGAAGATGGCTGTCAACTACCATTGTACTGGAAGATGGCTGTCAACTACCACTGTACTGGAAGATGGCTGTCAGCTACCATTGTACTGGAAGATGGCTGTCAACTACCATTGTACTGGAAGATGGCTGTCAACTACCACTGTACTGGAAGATGGCTGTCAACTACCATTGTACTGGAAGATGGCTGTCAACTACCACTGTACTGTAAGATGGCTGTCAACTACCACTGTACTGTAAGATGGCTGTCAGCTACCATTGTACTGGAAGATGGCTGTCAACTACCATTGTACTGTAAGATGGCTGTCAGCTACCACTGTACTGTAAGATGGCTGTCAACTACCACTGTACTGGAAGATGGCTGTCAGCTACCATTGTACTGTAAGATGGCTGTCAGCTACCACTGTACTGTAAGATGGCTGTCAACTACCATTGTACTGTAAGATGGCTGTCAGCTACCACTGTACTGTAAGATGGCTGTCAACTACCACTGTACTGGAAGATGGCTGTCAGCTACCATTGTACTGGAAGATGGCTGTCAACTACCACTGTACTGTAAGATGGCTGTCAACTACCACTGTACTGGAAGATGGCTGTCAACTACCACTGTACTGGAAGATGGCTGTCAACTACCACTGTACTGGAAGATGGCTGTCAACTACCATTGTACTGGAAGATGGCTGTCAACTACCACTGTACTGGAAGATGGCTGTCAGCTACCATTGTACTGGAAGATGGCTGTCAACTACCACTGTACTGTAAGATGGCTGTCAACTACCATTGTACTGGAAGATGGCTGTCAACTACCACTGTACTGGAAGATGGCTGTCAGCTACCATTGTACTGGAAGATGGCTGTCAACTACCACTGTACTGTAAGATGGCTGTCAACTACCACTGTACTGGAAGATGGCTGTCAACTACCACTGTACTGTAAGATGGCTGTCAACTACCACTGTACTGTAAGATGGCTGTCAGCTACCATTGTACTGGAAGATGGCTGTCAACTACCATTGTACTGTAAGATGGCTGTCAGCTACCATTGTACTGGAAGATGGCTGTCAACTACCATTGTATTGGAAGATGGCTGTCAACTACCATTGTACTGGAAGATGGCTGTCAACTACCATTGTACTGGAAGATGGCTGTCAACTACCACTGTACTGGAAGATGGCTGTCAACTACCATTGTACTGGAAGATGGCTGTCAACTACCATTGTACTGGAAGATGACTGTCAACTACCATTGTACTGGAAGATGGCTGTCAACTACCATTGTACTGTAAGATGGCTGTCAACTAACATTGTACTGTAAGATGGCTGTCAACTACCATTGTACTGGAAGATGGCTGTCAACTACCATTGTACTGGAAGATGGCTGTCAACTACCATTGTACTGGAAGATGGCTGTCAACTACCACTGTACTGGAAGATGGCTGTCAACTACCATTGTACTGGAAGATGGCTGTCAACTACCATTGTACTGGAAGATGGGTGTCAACTTCCACTGTACTGGAAGATGGCTGTCAACTACCACTGTACTAGAAGATGGCTGTCAACTACCACTGTACTAGAAGATGGCTGCCAACTACCACTGTACTATAAGATGGCTGTCAACTACCACTGTACTAGAAGTTAGCTGCCAACTACCACTGTACTAAAAGATGGCTGCCAACTACCATTGTACTGGAAGATGGCTGTCAACTACCATTGTATTGGAAGATGGCTGTCAACTACCACTGTACTAGAAGATGGCTGCCAACTACCATTGTACTGGAAGATGGCTGTCAATTACCATTGTACTGGAAGATAGCTGTCAACTACCACTGTACTGGAAGATGGCTGTCAACTACCACTGTACTAGAAGATGGCTGCCAACTACAATTGTACTGGAAGATGGCTGTCAACTACCATTGTACTGGAAGATGGCTGTCAACTACCACTGTACTAGAAGATGGCTGCCAACTACCATTGTACTGGAAGATGGCTGTCAACTACCATTGTACTGGAAGATGGCTGTCAACTACCATTGTACTGGAAGATGGCTGTCAACTACCATTGTACTGGAAGATGGCTGTCAACTACCACTGTACTGGATGATGGGTGTCAACTACCATTGTACTGGAAGATGGCTGTCAACTACCATTGTACTGTAAGATGGCTGTCAACTACCATTTTACTGGAAGATGGGTGTCAACTACCACTGTACTGGAAGACGGGTGTCAACTACCACTGTACTGGAAGATGGGTGTCAACTACCATTGTACTGGAAGATGGCTGTCAACTACCACTGTACTGCAAGATGGCTGTCAACTACCATTGTACTGGAAGATGGCTGTCAACTTCCATTTTACTGGAAGATGGGTGTCAACTACCACTGTACTGGAAGATGGGTGTCAACTACCATTGTACTGGAAAATGTCTGTCAACTACCACTGTACTGGAAGGTGGCTGTCAACTACCACTGTACTGGAAGATGGCTGTCAACTACCACTGTACTGGAAGATGGGTGTCAACTACCATTGTACTGGAAGATGGCTGTCAACTACCATTGTACTGGAAGATGGCTGTCAACTACTATTGTACTGGAAGATGGCTGTCAACTACCATTGTACTGTAAGATGGGTGTCAACTACCATTGTACTGGAAGATGGCTGTCAGCTACCATTGTACTGTAAGATGGGTGTCAACTACCATTGTACTGGAAGATGGGTGTCAACTACCACTGTACTGGAAGATGGCTGTCAACTACCATTGTACTGGAAGATGGCTGTCAACTACCATTGTTCTGGAAGATGGCTGTCAACTACTATTGTACTGGAAGATGGGTGTCAACTACCATTGTACTGTAAGATGGGTGTCAACTACCACTGTACTGGAAGATGGCTGTCAACTACCATTGTACTGTAAAATGGGTGTCAACTACCATTGTACTGTAAGATGGGTGTCAACTACCACTGTACTGGAAGATGGCTGTCAACTACCATTGTACTGTAAAATGGGTGTCAACTACTATTGTACTGTAAGATGGGTGTCAACTACCACTGTACTGGAAGATGGCTGTCAACTACCACTCTACTGGAAGATGGCTGTCAACTACCACTGTACTGGAAGATGGGTTTCAACTACCATTGTACTGGAAGATGGGTGTCAACTACCATTTTACTTTAAGATGGGTGTCAGCTACCATTGTACTGGAAGATGGGTGTCAAATACCATTGTACTGGAAGATGGGTGTCATCTACCATTGTACTGGAAGATGGGTGTCAACTACCATTGTACTGCAAGATGGGTGTCAACTACCACTGTATTGTAAGATGGCTGTCAAGTACCATTGTATTGCAAGATGGCTGTCAAGTACCATTGTATTGCAAGATAGCTGTCAACTACCATTGTACTGCAAGATGGGTGTCAATTACCACTGTATTTCAAGATGGCTGTCAAGTACCATTCTACTGGAAGAAGAGTGTCACATACCATTGTATTGCAAAATGGCTGTCAACTACCATTGCATTGCAAGATGACTGTCATCTACCATTCTACTGCAAGATGGCTGCTAACTACAACTGCATTCCAAGATGGCTGTCAACTACCATATTATTGTATGATAGCTGTCAACTACCACTGTACTGCAAGATGGCTGTCAACTACCATTGTAATGCAAGATGGCTGTCAACTACCACTCTATTTCAAGATGGTTGTCAACTACCATTGTACTGTAAGATGGATGTCAACTACCACTGAATTGCAAGATGGTTGTCAACTACCATTTTATTGCAAGATGGCTGTCAACTGCCATTGTATTGCAACTACCATTGTATTGTATGATGGCTTTCATTTGCAAGATATCTGTCAACTACCACTATATTGGAAGCTGGTTGTCAACTACCATTGTATTACAAGATGGCTGTCAACTACCACATTATTGCAAGGTGGCTGTCAACTACCATTGTATTGCAAGATGGCTGTCAACTACCACATTATTGCAAGGTGGCTGTCAACTACCATTGTATTACAAGATGGCTGTCAACTACCACATTATTGCAAAATGGCTGTCAACTACCATTGTATTGCAAGATGGCTGTCAACTACCCTTGTATTGGAAGAGGGTTGTCAACTACCATTGTATTGCAAGATGGCTGTCAACTACTACTCTACTGTATGATGGCTGTCAACTACCATTGCGCTGCAAGATATCTGTCAACTACCATTGTATTGCAAGATGGATGTCAACTACCATTGTATTACAAGATGGATGTCAACTACCGCTGTATTGCAAGATAGCTGTCTGCTAAAACTGTATTTCAAGATGGCTATCAACTACCACTCCATTGCAAGATTGCTGTCAACTACCATTGTATTGCAAGATGGATGTCAACTACCATTGTATTACAAGATGGATGTCAACTACCGCTGTATTGCAAGATAGCTGTCTGCTAAAACTGTATTTCAAGATGGCTATCAACTACCACTCCATTGCAAGATTGCTGTCAACTACCACTGTATTGCAAGTTGGCTGTCAAGTACCACTGTATTGCAAGATGGCTGTCAACTACCACTGTATTGCAAGTTGGCTGTCAAGTACCACTGTATTGCAAGATATCTGTCAACTGGCGTTGTATTACAAGATGGCTGTCAATAACCACTGTTTTGCAAGATGGCTGTCAACTACCACTGTATTGCAAGATAGCTGTCAACTACCACTGTGTTGCAAGGTAGCTGTCAACTACCACTGTATTGCAAGATAGCTGTCATCTATCACTGTATTGCAAGATAGCTGTCAACTACGACTGTATTGCAAGATAGCTGTCAACTATCACTGTGTTTCAAGATGGATCAACTACGACTGTATTGCAAGATGGCTGTCAACTACAACTCTGTTGCAAGATGGTTGTCAACTATCACAGTATTGGAAGCTGGCTGTCAACTACCACTGGATTGCAAGATGGCTGTCAACTACCACTGTATTGCAAGATGGCTGTGAACTACTACTGTATTGCAAGATATCTGTCAACTGGCGTTGTATTACAAGATGGCTGTCAACTACCATTTTATTGCAAGATGGCTGTCAACTACCATTGTATTGCAAGATGGCTTGTATTGCAAAATGGCTGTCAACTACCATTGTCTTGCAAGATGGCTGTCAACTACCACTGTATTGCAAGATGGCTGTCATCTACTGCAGTATTGGAAGATGGCTGTCAACTACCATTGTATTACACGATGGCTGTCAACTACCACTGTATTGCAAGATATCTGTCTGCTACAACTGTATTTCAAGATTGCTGTCAACTACCATTGTCTTGCAAGATGGCTGTCAGCTACCACTGTATTTCAAGATGGCTATCAACTACCACTCTATTGCAAGATTGCTGTCAACTATCACTGTATTAAAGATGGCTGTCAACTTCCATTTTATTGCAAGATGGCTGTCAACTACCATTGCATTTCAAGATGACTGTCAACTACCATTGTATTGCAAAATGGCTGTCAACTACCATTGTCTTGCAAGAAGGCTGTCAACTACCACTGGATTGCAAGATGGCTGTCATCTACTACAGTATTGGAAGATGGCTGTCAACTACCATTGTATTGCAAGATGGCAGTCAACTACCACTGTATTGCAAGATAGCTGTCAGCTACCACTGTATTTCAAGATGGCTATCAACTACCATTGTCTTGCAAGATGGCTGTCAACTACCATTGTATTGCAAGATAGCTGTCTGCTACAACTGTATTTCAAGACGGCTGTCAACTACCATTGTCTTGCAAGATGGCTGTCAACTACTACTGTATTGCAAGATGGATGTCAACTACCACTGTATTGCAAGATGGCTGTCAGCTACCACTGTATTTCAAGATGGCTATCAACTACCACTCTATTGCAAGATTGCTGTCAACTATCACTGTATTGCAAGATGGCTGTCAACTACCACTGTATTGCAAGATGGCTGTCAACTACCACTGCATTGCAAGATGGCTGTCAACTACCACTGTATTGCAAGATCTATGTCAACTACCACTCTATTGCAAGATGGCTGTCAACTACCACAGTATTGCAACATGGCTGTCAACTACCACTCTATTGCAAGATGACTGTCAACTACCACTGTATTGCAAGTTGGCTGTCAAGTGCCACTGTATTGCAAGTTATCTGTCAACTGGCGTTATATTACAAGATGGCTGTCAACTACCGTTGTTTTTTTCAAGATGGCTGTCAACTACCACTGTATTGCAAGATGGCTGTCAACTATCATTGTATTGCAAGATTGCTGTCAATTACCACTGTGTTGCAAGATGGCTATCAACTACCATTTTATTGCTAGATAGCTGTCATCTACCATTGTATTGCAAGATGGCTGTCAACTATCACTGTGTTGCAACTTGGATGTCAACTACGACTGTATTGCAAGATGGCTCTCAACTACAACTCTGTTGCAAGGTGGTTGTCAACTATCACAGTATTGCAAGATGGCTGTCAATACCACTGAATTGCAAGATGGCTGTCAACTACCTTTGTATTGCAAGAGGGTTGTCAACAACCACTGTATTGCAAGATGGCTGTCAACTACCATTGTATTGCATCATGGCTGTCAACTACCATTGTATTGCAAGGCATCTGTCAACTACCATTGTATTGCAAGATTGCTGTCAACTACCATTGTATTGCAAGATTGCTGTCAACTACCACTTATTGCAAGAGGGCTGTGAGCTACTATTGTATTGCAAGGTATCTGTCAATTACCATTGTATTGCAAGATTGCTGTCAACTACCACTGTATTGCAAGAGGGGTGTGAGCTACTATTGTATTGCAAGATGGCTGTCGACTACCATTGTATTGCAAGATGGCTGTCAACTTCCATTGTATTGCAAGATGGCTGTCAACTACCATTGTACTGTATGATGGCTGTCAACTACCATTGCATTGCAAGATATCTGTCAACTACCATTGTATTGCAAGATTGCTGTCAACTACCATTGTATTGCAAGATGGATGTCAACTACAACTGTATTGGAAGATGGCTGTCAACTACCATTGTATTGGAAGATGGCCGTCAACTACCACTGTATTGCGAGATAGCTGTCTGCTACAACTGTATTTCAAGACGGCTGTCATCTACCAATGTACTGCAGCATGGCTATCAACTGCCACTGTATTTGAAGAAGGCTGTCAACTACCACTGTATTTCAAGATGGCTGTCAACAACCATTGTATTGCAAGATGGCTGTCAACTAGCACTGTATGGCAAGTTTGGTATCAACTTCCAATGTACTGTAACATGGCTGTCAACTACCACTGTTTTGCAAGATGGCTGTCAACTACCATTGTATTGCAAGATGGCTGTCAACTACCATTGTATTGCAAGATGGCAGTAGGCTACCATTGTATTGCAATATGGCTGTCTACTACCATTGTATTGCAATATGGCTGTCAACTACCATTGTATTGCAATATGGCTGTCAACTACCATTGTATTGCAATATGGCTGTCTACTACCATTGTATTGGAAGATGGCTGTCTGCTTCCTTGAAACAAAAAGAAATACCCACAGCTAGATGATCTCGAATGGGTATAAGATCTCTGCTACCCTCCAGCGGCCTCCAATACCCTCCTGTTGCCTCCACTACCCTCCAGCGGCCTCTTCTACCTTTTAGCGGCCTCTATTACCTCCACCGGCGTCTATTACTTTCCAGCGGTTTTTAGTACCCTCCAGCAGCCTCAACTACCCTCCAGCAGCATCTAATACCCTCCAGCAGCCTCAACTACCCTCAAGCAGCTTCTAATACCCTCCAGCAGCCTCAACTACCCTCAAGCAGCTTCTACTACCCTCCAGCAGT
>NC_091311.1:5112363-5120290 GCF_038502225.1 Cherax quadricarinatus | reverse complement strand
GCAATAATAACTACTGACTGTATCCACACAACAACAGTGACCCAGTATAACTACTGACTGTATCCACACAACAACAATGGCCCAGTATAACTACTGACTGTATCCACACAACAACAATGGCCCAGTATAACTACTGACTGTATCCACACAACAACAGTGACCCAGTATAACTACTGACTATATCCACACAACAACAATGACCCAGTGTAACTACTAACTATATCCACACAACAACAGTGACCCAGTATAACTACTGACTATATCCACACAACAACAATGACCCAGAATAACTACTGACTATATCCACACAACAACAGTGACTCAGTATAACTACTGACTATATCCAAACAACAACAATGACCTGGAATAACTACTGACTATATCCACACACAACAGTGACCGGGTATAACTACTGACTACATCCACACAACAACAATGACCCAGTATAACTACTGACTATATCCACACAACAACAACGACCCAGTATAACTACTGACTATATCCACACAACAACAGTGACCCAGTGTAACTACTGACTATATCCACACAACAACAATGACCCAGTATAACTACTGACTATATCCACACAACACCAACGACCTTGTATAACTACTGACTATATCCACACAACAACAATGACCCAGTATAACTACTGACTATATCCACACAACAACAGTGACCCAGTATAACTACTGACTATATCCACACAACAACAATGACCCAGTATAACTACCGACTATATCCACACAGCAACAATAACTACTGACTATATCCACACAACAACAGTGACCCAGTGTAACTACTGACTATATCGACACAACAGTAATGACCCAGTAAAACTACTGACTATATCCACACAGCAACAACAACTACTGACTATACCAACACAAGTACAACGACCTGGTATAACTATTGACTGTATCCACACGACAACAATGACCCAGTATAACTACTGACTATATCCCCACAACAATAATGACATGGTATAACTACTGACTATATCCTCACAACAACAATAACCTGGCATAACTACTGACTATATCCACACAGCAACAATGACCCCGCATAACTACTGACTATATCCACACACCAACAATGGCACAGCTGATGGAATAACAAATAAGTGGGAGGAGTGGCACGAAAGAGTCAAAGAGGCATCTCCAGACATCATAACTCTCACAGAAACCAAGCTCACAGGTATGATAACAGATGCCATCTTCCTAACGGGATATCCGATCCTCAGGAAAGACAGAGGGAACAGGGGGGGGGGTGAAGGAGGGGCATTGCTGATTAAAAACCGATGGAATATTGATGAGCTGAAGAGATGAGACAGCGGAGAAGCGAGTGATTACGTAATAGGAACGCTTCCCTCTGGAGGTCCCAAGGTGGTAATTGCAGTGATGTGTAACCCACCACAGAACAGCAGGAGGCCAAGGCAAGAGCATGATGAGAGCAATAGAGCGATTTTTGACACACTGGCTGCAGTCGCCAGAAGAGCTCATGCATGCAGGGCAAAGCTACTGATCATGGGCGACTTTAACCACAAGGAAATCGAATGGGAGAACTTGGAGCCACATGGGGGCCAAGACACATGGAGGGCTAAGATGATGGAGGTGGTACTGGAAAACTTCATGCACCAACACGTAAGGGACACTACCAGAGAGAGAGAGGAGATGAACCAACAAGACTGGACCTAGTATTCACCTTGAGTAGCGCAGATATTGAGAACATCATATATGAAAGACCCCTTGGGGCCAGCGATCATGTGGTTTTAAGCTTCGAATACACAATAGAGCTACAAGTGGGGGAGGAAGGAGGAAGAGCCGGGCGAATGAAGCCAAACTACAAGAAAGAGGACTACACGGGAATGAGGAACTTCCTAAACGGGGTTCAGTGGGACAGAGAGCTGGCAGGGAAGCCAGTTAATGAGATGATGGAATGTGTAACAACAATACGCAAGGAAGCTGAGGAGAGGTTTGCAACGAAGGGTAACAGGAATAATGAAAAAGCCAGGATGAGCCCATGGTTCACCCAAAGGTGCCCGGTGGCAAAACCCAAGTTTTCTAGGGAATGGAAGAAGTACAGAAGGCAAAGGACCAAGGAGAATAAGGAAAGCAGTCGTAGAGCCAGAAACGAATATGCACAGGTAGGAAGGGAGGCCCAACGACAATATGAAAACGACATAGCAGCAAAAGCCAAATCTGACCCGAAGCTTTTATACAGCCACCTCAGGAGGAAAACAACAGTCAAGGTCCAGGTAATCAGGCTAAGGAAGGAAGGAGGAGAGACAACAAGAAACGACCACGACGTATGTGAGGAACTCAACATGAGATTCAAAGAAGTGTTCACAGAGTAGACAGAAGGGACTCTAGAAAGACGGAGAGGTGTGTACTGTGTCCAAGTATTGGACACAGTACACACAACCTAGGAAGAAGTGAAGAGGCTGCTGAGTGAGCTAGATACCTCAAAGGCGATGGGGCCAGATAACATCTCTCCATGGGTCCTGAGTGAGGGAGCAGAAGCACTATGTGTACCCCTAACAAAAATATTCAAAACATCTACCGAAACAAGGAGATTAACTGAGGCATGGAAGACAGCAAATGTAGTCCCAATCTTTAAAATAAGGAGACAGACATGAAGCACTAAACTACAGACCAGTGTCACTGACATGTATAGTATGCAAAGTCATGGAGAAGGTTATCAGGAGAAGAGTGGTGGAACACTAGAAAGGAATGATCTCATCAACAGCAGCCAATATGGTTTTAAGGATGGGAAATCCTGTGTCACAAACCTACTGGAGTTCTATGACATGGTGACAGCAGTAAGACAAGAGAGAAAGAGGTGGGTAGATTGCATTTTCCTAGACTGTAAGAAGGCGTTTGACACAGTTCCACAAAAGAGATTAATGCAAAAACTGGAGGCCCAAGCAGGGATAACAGTGAAGGCACTACAATGGATCAGGGAATACTTGTCAGGAAGACAGCAGTGAGTCATGGTACGTGGCGAGGTGTCAGAGTGGGCACCTGTGGCGAGTGGGGTCTTACAGGGGTCAGTCGTAGGACCAGTGCTGTTTCTAGTATTTGTGCGACATGACGGAAGGAATAGACTCCGAAGTGTCCCTGTTTATAGATGATGTGAAGTTGATAAGAAGAATTCAATCGGACGAGGACCAGGCAGAACTACAAAGGGATCTGGACAGGCTGCAGACCTGGTCCAGCAATTGGCTCCTGGAGTTCAACCCCACCAAATGCCAAGTCATGAAGATTGGGGAAGTGCAAAGAAGACCGCAGACGGAGTACAGTCTAGGGGGCCAGAGACTACAAGCTTCACTCAAGGAAAAAGATCTTGGGGTAAGTATAACACCAGGCACATCTTCTGAGGCGCACATCAACCAAATAACTGCTGCAGCATATGGGGGCCTGGCAAACCTCAGAACAGCATTCCGACATCTTAATAAGGAATCGTTCAGGACCCTGTACACCGTATACGTTAGGCCCATATTGGAGTATGCAGCACCAGTTTGAAACCCACACCTAGCCAAGCATGTAAAGAAACTAGAGAAAGTGCAAAGGTTTGCAACAAGACTAGTCCCAGAGCTGAGGTATGTCCTACGAGGAGAGGTTAAGGGAAATCAACCTGACGACACTGGAGGACAGGAGAGATAGCGGGGATGTGATAACGAGATATAAAATACTGAGAGGAATTGAGAAATTGGACAAAGACAGGATGTTCCAGAGATGGGACACAGTAACAAGGGGACACAGTTGGAAGCTGAAAACACAGATGAATCACAGGGATGTAAGGAAGTATTTTTTCAGTCACAGAGTAGTCAGGAAGTGGAATAGTTTGGGAAGCGATGTAGTGGAGGCAGGATCCATACATAACTTTAAGCAGAGGTTTCATAAAGCTCATGGTCCAGGGAGAATGACACAGTACCGACCAGTGTAGAGGCGGGGCAAGAGCTTATTCTCGACCTATGCAACCACAACTGGGAGTAAACTAGGTAAGAACAGCATAACACTGACTATACCCACACAGCAACAATGACCTGGATAATTACTGACTATATCCACCAGCAACAATGACCTGGTATAAGTACTGACTATATCCACACAGCACAATGACCTGGTATAATATGACTATATCCACACAGCAACAATGACCTGGTATAAGTACGGGCTATATCACAAACAATAAGCATCAAAGCCTCACACAACATAATGGACAACATCATCACCTGACTCACACAACATAATGGACAACAACACCACCTGACTCACACAACATAATGGACAACAACCACCTGACTCACACAACATAATGGACAACAACATCACCTGACTCACGCAACATAATGGACAACGTCATCACCTGACTCACACAACATAATGGACAACATCATCACCTGACTCACACAACAATGGACAACATCATCACCCGACTCACACAAATAATGGACAACATCATCACCTGACTCACACAACCTAATGGACAACATCATCACCTGACTCCCCAACATAATGGACAACGACATCACCTGACTACACAACATAATGGACAAAAACACCACCTGACTCACACAACATAATGGACAACATCATCACCTGACCACACAACATAATGGACAAAAAACCACCTGACTCACAAACATAATGGACAACAACATCACCTGACTCACACAACATAATGGACAACATCATCACCTGACTCACACAACATAATGGACAACAACACCACTGCTCCCACAACATAATGGACAACATCATCACCTGACTCACACAACATAAGGGAAACATCATCACTGACTCACACAACATAATGGACAACATCATCCTGACTCACACAACATAATGGACAACATCATCACCTGACTCACACAACATAATGGACAACAACATCACCTGACTCACACAACATAATGGACAACATCATCACCTGACTCACACAACATAATGGACAACATCATCACCTGACTCACACAACATAATGGACAACAACATCACCTGACTCACACAACATAATGGACAACATCATCACCTGACTCACACAACATAATGGACAACAACATCACCTGACTCACACAACATAATGGACAACAACATCACCTGACTCACGCAACATAATGGACAACGTCATCACCTGACTCACACAACATAATGGACAACGTCATCACCTGACTCACACAACATAATGGACAACGTCATCACCTGACTCACACAACATAATGGACAACAACACCACCTGACTCACACAACATAATGGACAACAACATCACCTGACTCACACAACATAATGGACAACAACATCACCTGACTCACACAACATAATGGACAACAACATCACCTGACTCACACAACATAATGGACAACAACATCACCTGACTCACACAACATAATGGACAACAACATCACCTGACTCACACAACATAATGGACAACAACATCACCTGACTCACACAACATAATGGACAACAACATCACCTGACTCACACAACATAATGGACAACAACATCACCTGACTCACACAACATAATGGACAACAACATCACCTGACTCACACAACATAATGGACAACAACATCACCTGACTCACACAACATAATGGACAACAACATCACCTGACTCACACAACATAATGGACAACAACATCACCTGACTCACAAAACATAATGGACAACAACATCACCTGACTCACACAACGTAATGGACAACAACACCTTTGACTCACACAACATAATGGACAACAACATCACCTGACTCACACAACATAATGGACAACAACATCACCTGGACTCACACAACGTAATGGACACGTCATCACCTGACTCACACAACATAATGGACAACAACACCACCTGACTCACACAACATAATGGACAACAACATCACCTGACTCACACAATATAAAGGACAACAACATCATCTGACTCACACAACATAATGGACAACATCATCACCTGACTCACATAACATAATGGACAACAACATAACCTGACTCACACAACATAATGGACAACAACATCACCTGACTCACACAACATAATGGACAACAACATCACCTGACTCACACAACATAATGGACAACAACATCACCTGACTCACACAACATAATGGACAACATCATCACCTGACTCACACAACATAATGGACAACGTCATCACCTGACTCACACAACATAATGGACAACAACACCACCTGACTCACACAACATAATGGACAACAACATCACCTGACTCACACAACATAATGGACAACAACATCACCTGACTCACACAACATAATGGACAACAACACCTTTGACTCACACAACATAATGGACAACAACATCACCTGACTCTCACAACATAATGGACAACAACACCACCTGACTCACACAACATAATGGGCAGCAACATCACCTGACTCACACAACATAATGGACAACAACATCACCTGACTCACACAACATAATGGACAACAACATCACCTGACTCACACAACATAATGGACAACAACACCACCTGACTCACACAACATAATGGACAACGTCATCACCTGACTCACACAACATAATGGACAACAACACCACCTGACTCACACAACATAATGGACAACATCATCACCTGACTCACACAACATAATGGACAACATCATCACCTGACTCACACAACATAATGGACAACAACACCACCTGACTCACACAACATAATGGACAACATCATCACCTGACTCACACAACATAATGGACAACAACACCACCTGACTCACACAACATAATGGACAACAACATCACCTGACTCACACAACATAATGGACAACATCATCACCTGACTCACACAACATAATGGACAACAACACCACCTGACTCACACAACATAATGGACAACAACACCACCTGACTCACACAACATAATGGACAACATCATCACCTGACTCACACAACATAATGGACAACATCACCACCTGACTCACACAACATAATGGACAACATCATCACCTGACTCACACAACATAATGGACAACAACACCACCTGACTCACACAACATAATGGACAACAACATCACCTGACTCACACAACGTAATGGACAACATCATCACCTGACTCACACAACATAATGGACAACAACACCACCTGACTCACACAACATAATGGACAACAACACCACCTGACTCACACAACATAATGGACAACAACATCACCTGACTCACACAACATAATGGTCAACAACACCACCTGACTCACACAACATAATGGACAACAACACCACCTGACTCACACAACATAATGGACAACAACACCACCTGACTCACGCAACATAATGGACAACAACATCACCTGACTCACACAACATAATGGACAACAACATCACCTGACTCACACAACATAATGGACAACATCATCACCTGACTCACAGTACATAATAGACAGCAACATCACCTAACTCACACAACATAATGGACAACGTCATCACCTGACTCACACAACATAATGGACAACGTCATCACCTGACTCACACAACATAATGGACAACAACATCACCTGACTCACACAACATAATGGACAACAACACCACCTGACTCACACAACATAATGGACAACAACACCACCTGACTCACACAACATAATGGACAACAACATCACCTGACTCACACAACATAATGGACAACAACACCACCTGACTCACACAACATAATGGACAACAACATCACCTGACTCACACAACATAATGGACAACAACATCACCTGACTCACACAACATAATGGACAACATCATCACCTGACTCACACAACATAATGGACAACAACATCACCTGACTCACACAACATAATGGACAACAACATCACCTGACTCACACAACATAATGGACAACAACATCACCTGACTCACACAACATAATGGACAACATCATCACCTGACTCACACAACATAATGGACAACAACATCACCT
>NC_091311.1:5099863-5107363 GCF_038502225.1 Cherax quadricarinatus | reverse complement strand
GAGTCCTGTCTTGGTTAGATATTTTTAGCACGTTATTTACATTCCCTTTATTTATTGTCGGTTCCATTTATACACCTCAATCATATCCTCCCTAATTCTACTCCTTTCTAGAGAGTGCAGATTCAGGGCCTCAGTCTATCCTCTTAGGGAAGATTTGTGATACATGGGATCAACTTTGTCATTCTCCTTTGTTCGTTTTCAAATGTATTTATAAACGTTATGTAATAGAGTGACCAGAACTGTGCAGTATAATCTAAGTGAGGCCTAACCTACGTTATACAGAGTTAAGGAATAACCTACGGACTCCTGTTAGTTATACTTCTTGATATCTTAATATGAAGCCAAGAATTCTATTCGCTTTATTTCGAATATTTACACACTGTTATCTGGGCTTTAGGTTACTGTTAACCAGAACCCCCAAATCTTTGTCGCAGTCAGCGATATATAAAATCGACATCATTTAGTTTATAAGTATTATAGTTAGTAACCTTTCCAATGCCACTTCACCGACCACTGCATCAGTCTGTTCAGATCATCCTGGAGCACTCTAGCGTCCTCGTCAGAATGAATTGGACGGCCTATTTTGATGTCAACGACAAACTTGCTTATGTTGCTATTTATACCCTCATCTATATCGTTTATATAAACTGTGAACAACAAGGGGCCCAACGTTGACACCTGTGGAACACCGCTTGTGACGCTTCCCCACTCTGATTTCTCCCTATCTGTCAGTCCTCCTAATCTGTGTGCCTCGACTTTCCTCAATAATCTCTGATGTGGGACTCTGTCAAAAATCTTTCTGAAGTCATATACACAATATCATATTCATTACCATGATCTACCTCCTCGAATACCATAGAGAGAAAAGTTAGTAAGTTCGTAAGACAGGAACGCCCCTTTGTAAAACCGTGTTGAGATTCATTAATTAATTCATGTATTTCAAGATGTCTACGAATTGCCTCGGCAATTATAGATTCCATCAATTTTCCCACTATGGAGGTTAGGCTTACTGGTCTGTAGTTCGAAGCTAAGGACCTGTCACCTACTTTGTAGACAGGTATCACATTTGCCAATTTCCACGTATCTGGCACTATGCCAGCTTGTAGAGATATGTTGAATAGACTTGCCAAAGGTTCACTAAGTTCCACCTTACATTCCTTGAAAACTCTTTTCAATGGTTCATCAGGATCCGGGGATTTGTTAGGTTTTAATTTTTCTGTCTGAGAACCATGTCACTTGAGACTTGGATCCTGCATAACTTATCATCGTTCAGTTCAACATAGTTTATTATTTCTGGAATTTCACTAGTATCTTTCTGCGTAAAAACAAGAGGAAATGTGTTAAATATTCTGCACATTTCCTTGTCACTGTCGGTGAGCTGACCTGAGTGACTTCTGACAGGGCCTGTCATCTTGACAGGACCTGTCATCTTGACAGGACCTGTCATCTTGTCACTAATCTTACTTCTGTTTACCTGAAAGAATCTTTTGGATTACTTTTCGAATCCTTTGCGATTTTTTATATTCTCATTTTTATTTCAGGCTTTAATTGACTATATTGATTTCTTAGGCGCCTCTCTACTCTTTTGACTCGGCTGTAAATGCCTCTCATTTGACCAATGAGATGTTTTAATCTATTACTTACCCATTCTGGATCATTTTTGCTGGATCTAATTCCTCTACTTGAAACATAAGTTGTCTGGGCAGCTAGAACTATGCTGTGAAAAACTTCATATTGGCAACCCTCACCACTTATCTGACTCATAATCAGGTCATTCCAGTTAAACTCGCCCAGAAAAATGATCAGACCTGTGAAATTGGCCAAGCGGATGTCAGTGACAGAGACTTGATTGTAGTTATTAGGATAATTCTATGATATATTGAAACTGAGAGATTTGTTATCTCTTTCCCTAAGCTCAATATTAACCTCGAGATTATTAATTAGTGATTCTTTGTTGGCAAGACCCAAGTCAAGTAAATTTTTTCCTCTAGTTGGTTCTGCCAAACTGTTTTAAAAAGCAATCCTGAATCGTATCAAGAAAATCTCTAGACTCCAGATTTGGTGTCACATTGTTCCAGTCAGTTTGTCTAAAGTTAAAATACGCCATTAACACAACATTTTCTTATCTAGATGCCTTATGAATTTCGTCCCATAGCAGCTTACTGCGCTCCCTATCAAGGTTTGGGCGCCTATAAATCACACCCAAAATTAATTTTTAATGACTCTCAAGAAAGTGTAGCCAAACAGATTTCGTGTCTGATGCTTTTAATTTTACATCTTGTTTAATGCAACAGTTCCAATTATCTCTGACATCGCCATTCCACCACCTTTCATGTTGACTCTATCAGTGTGGAATAGTTTGTATCCTTGTAAGTGGCATTCAGAAGGAATTTCTCTATCTTTCAGGTTGAACCAGGTCTCTGTTACAGCAATAATATATATGCTATCTGCACATGCGATTAATCTTAGCTCATCTATCTTATTTCTTACGCTTCTACTATTAGTATAGTAAACCTTCAGGGAGCTAGTTACTCGCTGCCCTCTACTATCTCTCTTTGTTTGTTTACCAGTTGATTTGCCTCTACTAGCAACTTTATTATGAATAATATCTATTACACATATCCCTGAGGTATCCTGGTAATATCTGCTGTTTTCAGCCCTAGTGTTGCAACCTGATTATTTCTCACACACACCCATACCTCTATATTCTATCAGTTTAAAGCCCTGGACAAGTCAGCAATGGCCCCGCCTCAATCGAGCTGGCTAATGCAACCACTCCAGTCCCAGAGAGATGTACCCCAGCCCTTGCATACATATCATGTTCACCATAGAAACTGTCTCAGTTGTCAATGAATGGGATTGCAAGTACTTTGCAGTGCCCATTTAGCCAGCAATTTACACCAGTTGCCCTAGACATCCATTTTTTGCCCACTCCCCTTCTAGGCAAGATGCTACATATGATTTGGACCCCTCCATTTGGCCTAATTAATTCTATAGCTGACATGTACTTATCTAGCAGCTCCTCTCTCCTACCCTTCCCGATATCATTTCCACCAACACTGAGACAGATAATGGGCTTATTCCCATTGCCTTACATGATATTATCCAACTTGTTCACTATGTTATCAACACCAGCTCCTGGGAAACACACCATCTGTCTCAATTTCCTATCTCTAATTGCAGAAAGCACAGTCCATATATCTTACCTGTGAGTCATCCACAACCAGAATGTTTTTGCCTTGATCATTGGGGGAGTTAGTGGTACCTTTAACCTCACTACCCACTGAAGTATACTGTCCTGGAGAACAGAGAATCGATTTCCTACCTTCAGGTCTTCTCTGTTAACCTTCCTGATCTTGATGTTTCTACCTGAAGTGGGAATCACTTCCCACTTCAAGCAGCTCCTACTCTCCAACTTACTGCTGGTAACCTTTTTCTCCATACCGACTCCACCCTTCTCGCACTCACTCCCAAATCCATCTAGGAGAATTTTCAGCCTTCTATTTTCTTCTTGGATAAGTAAAACCTCCTTCTTTAACATTTTAACACCTGAGATTCCAAAGCAGTACAACAAGCCATGGTGCTCTATAACTCTCCATACTAACCCCTCAGAGCTTAAGACAGAATGACCTCTCGTGAGCACTGACCTCAGCGTACTGTACATGTACATAGCACAGGTACACCTAGACCACCAGTACCTGGTTCATGGACCACCGGAGGAAAATGAAGGAACCACATTACTCTGGGCACACTTAACAACTACCAAATATCACTTACGTATTAATTATTTACACCTCTTAACCATAGTCTTGGCCAGAGCAATGATTTAACCACTTTGTTAGTGTACGAGTGAATTACTGCCTTAATGACCCACGTTCAGTACACAGACTTTAATCTCAGCAGATTAATAATGAATGACTGGTGCAGTGATTAAGGGCAATCATAATAATGTCTGAGGGTACGAACTAACTTATGACTTGTCATGCACAATAATCTACTGACTCGCAACTTAATAAAGTCATCGTTCAGTCCATGTACAGCTAACAATGAGGAGTAAGGTTTATCATATTTTATTCACTGAGAAGCGCTAAATCCGTAAGAGTCAGGCAGCGCCTGGTGAAAAGGGGAAAGAAGAGGGTGGGTGTTACACAGGTCTGAGCTATGAGAAAGCGTTACGCCAAGCTGTGGCTTCTTCAGTCCAGTGCAGAGAGAATGGTTGAAGATCAGAAGGAGGTTGAGATAAGCAGTCTCTCAGTCTAATGTCTTTCTCAGTGTTATGAGAGATGTCTCTCAGTGTTATAAGTGATGTCTCTCAGTGTTAAGAATGGAGACATCTCTCAGTGTTAGGTAAGCAGTTACCTACCTAACACTGACTTCTAACTGTGGGTGGCATCAAAGTTGAAGATAATAACGAAGAATCTTGATCAGTCAGGTGTGTCCAGTCTTCCCTCAACACTCTTACGCACACAGGTCTTAACTTTATCCCACGTCATTCTTCTTTGATTTTCCCAAGAGAATACTGCAACATTCTGGTGTAGGAACGTTAAGAGTCTCTTATCTTGTGTTACAGACGGTCAGCACTGCTTCATGTTAGCCTTCCATCTACCACCACCAACAATTAATCACAGGCTACTTTACTCTCAAATATTTGCACAGGTAACGCCAGGCCATAACTGGTGCTAGGGTAGTTAGGGTACATGATTGCCAGTTGTTTGCACGGCTCTGGCAGGAAAGGAGAGAAGAAATGTGAGAGTGTGGGAAGAGTGTGGAGGTCAGGCCTACCCTGGGTACATGTGGAGGTCAGGCCGACCCTGGGTACATGTGGAGGTCAGGCCTACCCTGGGTACATGTGGAGATCAGGCCTACCCTGGGTACATGTGGAGGTCAGGCCTACCCTGGGTACATGTGGAGGTCAGGCCTACCCTGGGTACATGTGGAGGTCAGGCCTACCCTGGGTACATGTGGAGGTCAGGCCGACCCTGGGTACATGTGGAGGTCAGGCCTACCCTGGGTACATGTGGAGGTCAGGCCTACCCTGGGTACATGTGGAGGTCAGGCCTACCCTGGGTACATGTGGAGGTCAGGCCTACCCTGGGTACATGTGGAGGTCAGGCCGACCCTGGGTACATGTGGAGGTCAGGCCTACCCTGGGTACATGTGGAGGTCAGGCCTACCCTTGGTACATGTGGAGGTCAGGCCTACCCTGGGTACATGTGGAGGTCAGGCCTACCCTGGGTACATGTGGAGGTCAGGCCTACCCTGGGTACATGTGGAGGTCAGGCCTACCCTGGGTACATGTGGAGGTCAGGCCTACCCTGGGTACATGTGGAGGTCAGGCCTACCCTGGGTACATGTGGAGGTCAGGCCTACCCTGGGTACATGTGGAGGTCAGGCCTACCCTGGGTACATGTGGAGGTCAGGCCTACCCTGGGTACATGTGGAGGTCAGGCCTACCCTGGGTACATGTGGAGGTCAGGCCTACCCTGGGTACATGTGGAGGTCAGGCCTACCCTGGGTACATGTGGAGATCAGGCCTACCCTGGGTACATGTGGAGGTCAGGCCTACCCTGGGTACATGTGGAGGTCAGGCCTACCCTGGGTACATGTGGAGGTCAGGCCTACCCTGGTTACATGTGGAGGTCAGGCCTACCCTGGGTACATGTGGAGGTCAGGCCTACCCTGGGTACATGTGGAGGTCAGGCCTACCCTGGGTACATGTGGAGGTCAGGCCTACCCTGGGTACATGTGGAGGTCAGGCCTACCCTGGGTACATGTGGAGGTCAGGCCTACCCTGGGTACATGTGGAGGTCAGGCCTACCCTGGGTACATGTGGAGGTCAGGCCTACCCTGGGTACATGTGGAGGTCAGGCCTACCCTGGGTACATGTGGAGGTCAGGCCGACCCTGGGTACATGTGGAGGTCAGGCCTACCCTGGGTACATGTGGAGGTCAGGCCTACCCTGGGTACATGTGGAGGTCAGGCCTACCCTGGGTACATGTGGAGGTCAGGCCTACCCTGGGTACATGTGGAGGTCAGGCCTACCCTGGGTACATGTGGAGGTCAGGCCTACCCTGGGTACATGTGGAGGTCAGGCCTACCCTGGGTACATGTGGAGGTCAGGCCTACCCTGGGTACATGTGGAGGTCAGGCCTACCCTGGGAGTGTGGAGGTCAGGCCTACCCTGGGAGTGTGGAGGTCAGGCCTACCCTGGGTACATGTGGAGGTCAGGCCTACCCTGGGAGTGTGGAGGTCAGGCCTACCCTGGGTACATGTGGAGGTCAGGCCTACCCTGGGAGTGTGGAGGTCAGGCCTACCCTGGGTACATGTGGAGGTCAGGCCTACCCTGGGTACATGTGGAGGTCAGGCCTACCCTGGGTACATGTGGAGGTCAGGCCTACCCTGGGAACATGTGGAGGTCAGGCCTACCCTGGGTACATGTGGAGGTCAGGCCTACCCTGGGTACATGTGGAGGTCAGGCCTACCCTGGGTACATGTGGAGATACAGTGCCAGGCCTACCCTGGGTACATGTGGAGGTCAGGCCTACCCTGGGTACATGTGGAGGTCAGGCCTACCCTGGGTACATGTGGAGGTCAGGCCTACCCTGGGTACATGTGGAGGTCAGGCCTACCCTGGGTACATGTGGAGGTCAGGCCTACCCTGGGTACATGTGGAGGTCAGGCCTACCCTGGGTACATGTGGAGGTCAGGCCTACCCTGGGTACATGTGGAGGTCAGGCCTACCCTGGGTACATGTGGAGGTCAGGCCTACCCTGGGTACATGTGGAGGTCAGGCCTACCCTGGGTACATGTGGAGGTCAGGCCTACCCTGGGTACATGTGGAGGTCAGGCCTACCCTGGGTACATGTGGAGGTCAGGCCTACCCTGGGTACATGTGGAGGTCAGGCCTACCCTGGGTACATGTGGAGGTCAGGCCTACCCTGGGTACATGTGGAGGTCAGGCCTACCCTGGGTACATGTGGAGGTCAGGCCTACCCTGGGTACATGTGGAGGTCAGGCCTACCCTGGGTACATGTGGAGGTCAGGCCTACCCTGGGTACATGTGGAGGTCAGGCCGACCCTGGGTACATGTGGAGGTCAGGCCTACCCTGGGTACATGTGGAGGTCAGGCCTACCCTGGGTACATGTGGAGGTCAGGCCTACCCTGGGTACATGTGGAGGTCAGGCCTACCCTGGGTACATGTGGAGGTCAGGCCTACCCTGGGTACATGTGGAGGTCAGGCCTACCCTGGGTACATGTGGAGGTCAGGCCTACCCTGGGTACATGTGGAGGTCAGGCCTACCCTGGGTACATGTGGAGGTCAGGCCTACCCTGGGAGTGTGGAGGTCAGGCCTACCCTGGGAGTGTGGAGGTCAGGCCTACCCTCGGTACATGTGGAGGTCAGGCCTACCCTGGGAGTGTGGAGGTCAGGCCTACCCTGGGTACATGTGGAGGTCAGGCCTACCCTGGGAGTGTGGAGGTCAGGCCTACCCTGGGTACAT
>NC_091311.1:5072363-5094863 GCF_038502225.1 Cherax quadricarinatus | reverse complement strand
AGGATGCGACACACACCAGTCCACTAACACCCAGGATGCGACCCACACCAGTCCACTAACACCCAGGATGCGACCCACACCAGTCCACTGACACCCAGGATGCGACCCACACCAGTCCACTAACACCCAGGATGCGACCCACACCAGTCCACTGACACCCAGGATGCGACCCACACCAGTCCACTGACACCCAGGATGCGACCCACACCAGTCCACTAACACCCAGGATGCGACCCACACCAGTCCACTAACACCCAGGATGCAACCCACACCAGTCCACTAACACCCAGGATGCGACCCACACCAGTCCACTAACACCCAGGATGCGACCCACACCAGTCCACTGACACCCAGGATGCGACCCACACCAGTCCACTAACACCCAGGATGCGAACCACACCAGTCCACTAACACCCAGGATGCAACCCACACCAGTCCACTAACACCCAGTATGCGACCCACACCAGTCAACTAACACCCAGTATGCGACCCACACCAGTCAACTAACACCCAGGATGCGACCCACACCAGTCAACTAACACCCAGGATGCGACCCACACCAGTCAACTAACACCCAGTATGCGACCCACACCAGTCAACTAACACCCAGGATGCGACCCACACCAGTCAACTAACACCCAGGATGCGACACACACCAGTCCACTAACACCCAGGATGCGACCCACACCAGTCCACTAACACCCAGGATGCGGCCCACACCAGTCCACTAACACTCAGGATGCGACACACACCAGTCCACTAACACTCAGGATGCGACCCACACCAGTCCACTGACACCCAGGACGCGACCCACACCAGTCCACTAACACCCAGGATGCGACCCACACCAGTCCACTAACACTCAGGATGTGACCCACACCAGTCCACTAATACTCAGGATGCGACCCACACCAGTCCACTAACACTCAGGATGCGACCCACACCAGTCAACTAACACCCAGGATGCGACCCACACCAGTCCACTAACACTCAGGATGCGACCCACACCAGTCAACTAACACCCAGGTACCTATTTTATACTGATGGGTGAACACAGACAGCAGATGTCTTAGGGAAACACGTCCCTAATGTTTTCCAGCCGTACCGGAGACTCGAACCCCTGACGTGAGTGTGTGAGGTGAGTGCGCTAGCGACCAAGCCACGGGACACCTACGTGGTATTGATCGTTATCATAATATAGTGAGTTATCGTTAATATTATAATCTAACCTTAAATGAACTTCTCTATATACAAATAATAACAAATTGAACTTAAAACTGAATATCTTAGGATAGGAAAGAACTGTACTCACTCGCCTAGTTGTGCTTGAAGGGGGTCGAGTCACAGCTCCTGGCCCCGTCTGTGTGTGTGTGTGTGTGTGTGTGTGTGTGTGTGTGTGTGTGTGTGTGTGTGTGTGTGTGTGTGTGTGTGTGTGTGTGTATGTACTCACCTAGTTGTGGTTGAAAAGGGTCGAGTCACAGCTCCTGGCCCCGTGTGTGTGTTTGTGTGTGCGTGCTCACCTAGTTATGGTTGCAGGGGGTCGATTCACTGCTCCTGGCCCCGTCTGTGTGTGTGTGTGTGTGTGCGTTCTCACCTAATTGTGCTTGCAGGGGGTCGATTCACTGCTCCTGGCCCCGTCAATGTGTGTGTGTGCGCGTGCTCACCTAGTTATGGTTGCAGGGGGTCGATTCACTGCTCCCGGCCCCGTCTGTGTGTGTGTGTGTACATGTGTACTCACGTAGTTGTGGTTGAAAGGGTCAGTTCGCAGCTCCTGATCCCAGTCACTATACTGGTTACATTTATTATCAAAATGAAATAGAGAATAGTGAGTGGCTGGCCAGGCCTAACCTGGCCTGACCTGACCTAGCCTAGCCTGGCTTGGCCTGACCTAGCCTGGCCTGACCTGGCCTGACCTGGCCTGACCTGGCCTGACTTGGCCTAACCTGGCTTGGCATGCATAATACTCTACAGTGGTAGAGCAAGCATTGCGTTTACCTAGCAGCCATCATACAGGATGCTCTGGCTTCATGTCCCATCATACAGGATGCTCTGCCTTCATGTCACATCATACAGGATGCTCTGACTTCATGTCACATCATACAGGATGCTCTGCCTTCATGTCACATCATACAGGATGCTCTGACTTCATGTCACATCATACAGGATGCTCTGCCTTCATGTCACATCATGCAGGATGCTCTGCCTTCATGTCACATCATGCAGGATGTTCTGCCTTCATGTCACATCATACAGGATGCTCTGCCTTCATGTCACATCATGCAGGATGCTCTGCCTTCATGTCACATCATACAGGATGCTCTGCCTTCATGTCACATCATGCAGGATGCTCTGCCTTCATGTCACATCAAACAGGATGCTCTGCCTTCATGTCACATCATACAGGATGCTCTGCCTTCATGTCACATCATGCAGGATGCTCTGCCTTCATGTCACATCATGCAGGATGCTCTGCCTTCATGTCACATCATGCAGGATGCTCTGCCTTCATGTCACATCAAACAGGATGCTCTGCCTTCATGTCACATCATGCAGGATGCTCTGCCTTCATGTCACATCAAACAGGATGCTCTGCCTTCATGTCACATCATACAGGATGCTCTGCCTTCATGTCACATCATACAGGATGTTCTGTCTTCATGTCACATCATACAGGATGTTCTGTCTTCATGTCACATCATACAGGATGCTCTGCCTTCATGTCACATCATACAGGATGTTCTGTCTTCATGTCACATCATACAGGATGTTCTGTCTTCATGTCACATCATACAGGATGCTCTGCCTTCATGTCACATCATACAGGATGCTCTGCCTTCATGTCACATCATACAGGATGTTCTGTCTTCATGTCACATCAAACAGGATGCTCTGCCTTCATGTCACATCATGCAGGATGCTCTGCCTTCATGTCACATCAAACAGGATGCTCTGCCTTCATGTCACATCATACAGGATGCTCTGCCTTCATGTCACATCATACAGGATGTTCTGTCTTCATGACATATCATACAGGATGCTCTGCCTTTATGACACATCATACAGGATGCTCTGCCTTCAAGTCACATCATACAGGATGCTCTGCCTTCATGTTACATTATACAGGATGCTCTGCATTCATGTCACATCACAGAGGATGCTCTGCCTTCATGTTGTATCATGCAGGATGCTCTGCCTTCATGTTACATAATGCAGGATGCTCTGCATTCATGTCACATCATGCAGGATGCTCTGCATTCATGTCACATCACACAGGATGCTCTGCCTTCATGTTACATAATGCAGGATGCTCTGCCTTCATGTTACATAATGCAGGATGCTCTGCCTTCATGTTACATAATGCAGGATGCTCTGCATTCATGTCACATCACACAGGATGCTCTGCCTTCATGTCACGTAATGCAGGATGCTCTGCCTTCATGTTACATAATGCAGGATGCTCTGCCTTCAAATCACATCATACAGGATGCTCTGCCTTCATGTCACATCATACAGGATGCTCTGCCTTCAAATCACATCATACAGGATGCTCTGCCTTCATGTCACATCATACAGGATGCTCTGCCTTCATGTCACATCATACAGGATGCTCTGCCTTCATGTCACATCATACAGGATGTTCTGTCTTCATGTCACATCATACAGGATGCTCCGCCTTCATGTTACATCATGCAGGATGCTCTGCCTTCATGTCACATCATACAGGATGCTCTGCCTTCAGGTCACATCATACGAGAAGCTCTCCCTTCGTCACATCATACAGGATGCTCTGCCTTCATATCACATCATACAGGATGCTTTGCCTGCAAGTCACATCATACAGGATGATCTGCGTTGACGCCACATCGTACAGGATGCTCTGCCTTCATGTCACATCACGCAGGATGCTCTGCCTTTATGTCACATCATACAGGATGCTCTGCCTTCATGTCACATCATGCAGAATGCTCTGCATTCGTGCCACATCATACAGGATGCTCTGCCTTCATGTCACATCATGCATGATGCTATGCCTTCTTGTCACATCATGCAGGATGCTCTGCCTACATGCCACATCATGTAAGATTCTTTGCCTTCATGTCACATCATGGAGAATTTTCTGCCTTCATGTCACACCATGCAGGATGCTCTGCCTTCATGTCACATCATGCAGGATGCTCTGCCTTCATGCCATATCATGAAGGATGCTCTGCCTTCATGTCACATCATGCAGGATGCTCTGCCTTCATTTCACATCATGCAGGATGCTCTGCCTTTATGCCACATCATGCAGGATGCTCTGCCTTCATGCCATATCATGAAGGATGCTCTGCCTTCATGTCACATCATGCAGGATGCTCTGCCTTCATTTCACATCATGCAGGATGCTCTGCCTTTATGCCACATCATGCAAGATGCTCTGCTTTCATGTCACATCATGCAAGATGATCTGCTTTCATGCCACATCATGCAGGATGCTCTGCCTTCATGTCGCATCATACAGGATGCTCTGCATTCAAGTTACATCATACAGGATGGTGTTCCTTGACGCCACATCATACAGGATGCTCTCCCTTCTTGGCACATCATGGAAGATGCTCTGTCTTCATGCAACATCATGCAAGATGCTCCGCCTTCATGTCACATCACACAGGATGCTCTGCCTTCATGTCACATCATACAGGATGCTCTGCCTTCATGTCACATCATACGCTATGCTCTGCCTTCATATCATGTCATGCAGGATGCTCTGCCTTCATGTCACATCATGCAGGATGCTCTGCCTTCATGCCACATCATACAGGATACTCTGCCTTCAAATCACCTCATACAGGATGCTCTGCCTTCATGTCACATCATGCAGGATGTTCTGCCTTCATGTCACATCATACAGGATGCTCTGCCTTCAAATCACCTCATACAGGATGCTCTGCCTTCATGTCACATCATGCAGGATGTTCTGCCTTCATGTCACATCATACAGGATGCTCTGCCTTCATGTCACATCATGCAGGATGTTCTGCCTTCATGTCACATCATGCAGGATGTTCTGCCTTCACGTCACATCATACAGTATGCTCTGCCTTCATGACACATCATACCGGATGTTCTGCCTTCATATCACATCATACAGTATGCTCTGCCTTCATGACACATCATACCGGATGTTCTGCCTTCATATCACATCATACAGGATGCTCTGCCTTCATGACACATCATACCGGATGTTCTGCCTTCATATCATTTCATACAGGATCCTCTGCCTTCATATCACATCATACAGGATGCTCTGCCTTCATGACACATCATACCGGATGTTCTGCCGTCATATCACATCATACAGGATTCTCTGCCTTCAGGTCACATCATACAGGATGCTCTGCCTTCATATCACATCATACAGGATGCTCTGCCTTCATGACACATCATACCGGATGTTCTGCCGTCATGTCTCATCATACAGGATGCTCTGCCTTTATGTCACTTCATACAGGACGCTCTGCTTTCATGTCACATCATACAGGATGTTCTGCCTTCATGCCACATCATACAGGATGCTCTGCCTTCATATCATTTCGTAAAGGATGCTCTGCGTTCATGTCACATCACGCAGGATGCTCTGCCTTCATGCCACATCATGCAGGATGCTCTGCCTTTATGTCATCATACAGGATGCTCTGCCTTTATGTCACTTCATACAGGACGCTCTGCTTTCATGTCACATCATACGGGATGCTCTGCCTTCATGTCACATCATACAGGATGCTCTGCCTTCATGCCACATCATGCAGGATGCTCTGTCTTTGAGCCACATCATGCAGGATGCTCTGTCTTCAAGTCACATCACAGAGGGTGCTCTGCCTTCATGTCACATCATACAGGATGCTCTGCCTTCATGTCACATCATACAGGATGCTCTGCCTTCATGTCATCATACAGAATGCTCTGCCTTCATGTCACATCATACAGGATGCTCTGCCTTCATACCACATCATACAGGATGTTCTGCCTTCATGTCACATCATACAGAATGCTCTGCCTTCATGTCATATCATACAGGATGCTCTGCCTTCATACCACATCATACGGGATGCTCTGCCTTCTTTCCACATCTTAGAGGATACTCTGTATTCATGTCACATCATACAGGATGCACTGCTTTCATGGTACATCATGCAGGATGCTCTGCCTTCGTGCCACATCATACAGGATGATCTGCCTTCATGCCACATCATACAGGATGCTCTGCCTTCATGTCACATAATACAGGATGCTCTGCCTTCATGCCACATCATACAGGATGCTCTGCCTTCATGTCGCATCATAAAGGATGCTCTGCCTTCATACCACATCATACAGGATGCTCTGCCTTCATGTCACATGATACAGGATGCTCTGCCTTCATGTCACATGATACAGGATGCTCTGCCTTCATGTCGCATCATAAAGGATGCTCTGCCTTCATACCACATCATACAGGATGCTCTGCCTTCATGTCACATGATACAGGATGCTCTGCCTTCATGTCACATGATACAGGATGCTCTGCCTTCATGTCGCATCATAAAGGATGCTCTGCCTTCATACCACATCATACAGGATGCTCTGCCTTCATACCACATCATACAGGATGCTCTGCCTTCATGTCGCATCATAAAGGATGCTCTGCCTTCATGTCACATCATGCAGGATGCTCTGCCTTCATGCTACATCATGCAGGATGCTCTGCCTTCATGCTACATCATGCAGGATGCTCTGCCTTCATGCTACATTATGCAGGATGTTCTGCCTTCATGTCACATCATAAAGGATGCTCTGCCTTCATGTCACATCATGCAGGATGCTCTGCCTTCATGCTACATCATGCAGGATGCTCTGCCTTCATGCTACATCATGCAGGATGTTCTGCCTTCATGTCACATCATACAGGATGCTCTGCCTTCATGCTACATCATGCAGGATGCTCTGCCTTCATGTCACATCATACAGGATGCTCTGCCTTCATGCTACATCATGCAGGATGTTCTGCCTTCATGTCACATCATACAGGATGCTCTGCCTTCATGCTACATCATGCAGGATGCTCTGCCTTCATGTCACATCATACAGGATGCTCTGCCTTCATGCTACATCATGCAGTATGTTCTGCCTTCATGTCACATCATACAGGATGCTCTGCCTTCATGCTACATCATGCAGGATGCTCTGCCTTCATGTCACATCATACAGGATGCTCTGCGTTCATGTCACATCATGCGTTATGCTCTGTCTTCATGTCACATCCTACAGGATGAGTTTGCAAATAAGATGTGTGAGTCTTAGGTTCTGTCAGTAAATTAGGTCTGGAAGGATCAGGCAAGTTTGTCTTGTGCTATAAACATCCCTGACCTACACACCAGCAGCACCGGCTCTATGCTGGTGCTGGAGACTCTAGTCTACCAGATACTTCATATATGCTGTGACTAACGTATGCAGTATGCCCCTGAAATGCTATACGGTACATATGCTGTGTCTAACGTATGCTGTATGCCCCTGACATGCTATACGGTATATATGCTGTGTCTGACGTATGCTGTATGCCCCTGACATGCTATACGGTATACATGCTGTGTCTAACGTATGCTCTATGCCCTTGACATGCTATACGGCATATATGCTGTGTCTAACGTATGCTGTATGCTCCTGACATGCTATACGGTATATATGCTGTATCTAACGTATGCTGTATGCCCCTGACATGCTGTACGGTATATATGCTGTGTCTAACGTATGCTGTATGCCCCTGACATGCTGTACGGTATATATGCTGTGTCTAACGTATGCTGTATGCTCCTGACATGCTATACGGTATATATGCTCTGTCTAACGTATGCTGTATGCCCCTGACATGCTGTACGGTATATATGCTGTGTCTAACGTATGCTGTATGCCCCTTACATGCTGTACGGTATATATGCTGTGTCTAACGTATGCTGTATGCTCTTGACATGCTATACGGTATATATGCTGTGTTTAACGTATGCTGTATGCCCCTGACATGCTGTACGGTATATATGCTGTGTCTACCGTATGCTGTATGCTCCTGACATGCTATACGGTATATATGCTGTGTCTAACGTATGCTGTTTGCCCCTGGCATGCTGTGCGGTATATATGCTGTGTCTAACGTATGCTGTTTGCCCCTGGCATGCTATACGGTACATATGCTGTGTCTAACGTATGCTGTTTGCCCCTGGCATGCTATACGGTATATATGCTGTGTCTAACGTATGCTGTATGCCCCTGACATGCTGTACGGTATACATGCTGTGTTTAACGTATGCTGTATGCCCCTGACATGCTGTACGGTATATATGCTGTGTCTAACTTATGCTGTATGCTCCTGACATGCTATACGGTATATATGCTCTGTCTAACGTATGCTGTATGCCCCTGACATGCTGTACGGTATATATGCTGTGTCTAACGTATGCTGTATGCCTCTGACATGCTGTACGGTATATATGCTGTGTCTAACGTATGCTGTATGCTCTTGACATGCTATACGGTATATATGCTCTGTCTAACGTATGCTGTATGCCCCTGACATGCTGTACGGTATATATGCTGTGTCTACCGTATGCTGTATGCTCCTGACATGCTGTACGGCATATATGCTGTGTCTAACGTATGCTGTTTGTCCCTGGCATGCTATACTGTATATATGCTGTGTCAAACGTATGCTGTATGCCCCTGACATGCTGTACGGTATACATGCTGTGTTTAACGTATGCTGTATGTCCCTGACATGCTGTACGGTATATATATGCTGTGTCTAACGTATGCTGTATGCCCCTGGCATGCTATACGGTATATATTCTGTGTCTAACATATGCTGTATGTCCCTGGCATGCTATACGGTATATATGCTGTGTCTAACGTATGCTGTATGCCTCTGGCATGCTATACGGTATATATGCTGTGTCTAACATATGGTGTATGCCCCTGACATGCTATACGGTATATATGCTGTGTCTATCGTATGCTGTATGCCCCTGACATGCTATATGCTGTGTCTAAGGTATGCTGTATGCCCCAGACATGCTATACGGTAGATATGCTGTGTCTAACGTATGCTGTATGCTCCTGACATGCTATACGGTATATATGCTGTGTCTAATGTATGCTCTTTGCCCCTGACATGCTATACGGTATATATGCTGTGTCTAACGTATGCTCTATACCCCTGACATGCTATACGGTATATATGCTGTGTCTAACGTATGCTGTATGCTCCTGACATGCTATACGGTATATATGATGTGTCTAACGTATGCTGTATGCTCCTGACATGCTATACGGTATATATGCTGTGTCTAACGTATGCTGTATGCTCCTGACATGCTGTACGGTATATATGCTCTGTCTAACGTATGATGTATGCTCCTGACATGCTATACGGTATATATGCTGTGTCTAACGTATGCTGTATGCTCCTGACATGCTGTACGGTATATATGCTGTGTCTAACGTATGCTGTATGCTCCTGACATGCTATACGGTATATATGCTGTGTCTAACGTATGCTGTATGCTCCTGACATGCTATACGGTATATATGCTGTGTCTAACGTATGCTCTATGCTCCTGACATGCTATACGATATATATGCTGTGTCTAACGTATGCTGTATGCTCCTGACATGCTATACGGTATATATGCTGTGTCTAACGTATGCTGTATGCTCCTGACATGCTATACGGTATATATGCTGTGTCTAACGTATGCTGTATGCTCCTGACATGCTGTACGGTATATATGCTGTGTCTAACGTATGCTGTATGCTCCTGACATGCTGTACGGTATATATGCTGTGTCTAACGTATGCTGTATGCTCCTGACATGCTATACGGTATATATGCTGTGTCTAACGTATGCTGTATGCTCCTGACATGCTCTACGGTATATATGCTGTGTCTAACGTATGCTGTATGCCCCTGACATGCTGTACGGTATATATGCTGTGTCTAACGTATGCTGTATGCTCCTGACATGCTATACGGTATATATGCTGTGTCTAACGTATGCTGTATGCTCCTGACATGCTATACGGTATATATACTGTGTCTAACGTATGCTGTATGCTCCTGACATGCTATACGGTATATATGCTGTGTCTAACGTATGCTGTATGCCCCTGACATGCTGTACGGTATATATGCTGTGTCTAACGTATGCTGTATGCTCCTGACATGCTATACGGTATATATGCTGTGTCTAACGTATGCTGTATGCTCCTGACATGCTATACGGTATATATGCTGTGTCTAACGTATGCTGTATGCTCCTGACATGCTGTACGGTATATATGCTGTGTCTAACGTATGCTGTATGCTCCTGACATGCTGTACGGTATATATGCTGTGTCTAACGTATGCTGTATGCTCCTGACATGCTATACGGTATATATGCTGTGTCTAACGTATGCTGTATGCTCCTGACATGCTATACGGTATATATGCTGTGTCTAACGTATGCTGTATGCCCCTGACATGCTGTACGGTATATATGCTGTGTCTAACGTATGCTGTATGCTCCTGACATGCTATACGGTATATATGCTGTGTCTAACGTATGCTGTATGCTCCTGACATGCTATACGGTATATATACTGTGTCTAACGTATGCTGTATGCTCCTGACATGCTATACGGTATATATGCTGTGTCTAACGTATGCTGTATGCCCCTGACATGCTGTACGGTATATATGCTGTGTCTAACGTATGCTGTATGCTCCTGACATGCTATACGGTATATATGCTGTGTCTAACGTATGCTGTATGCTCCTGACATGCTATACGGTATATATGCTGTGTCTAACGTATGCTGTATGCTCCTGACATGCTATACGGTATATATGCTGTGTCTAACGTATGCTGTATGCCCCTGACATGCTGTACGGTATATATGCTGTGTCTAACGTATGCTGTATGCTCCTGACATGCTATACGGTATATATGCTGTGTCTAACGTATGCTGTATGCTCCTGACATGCTATACGGTATATATGCTGTGTCTAACGTATGCTGTATGCCCCTGACATGCTGTACGGTATATATGCTGTGTCTAACGTATGCTGTATGCTCCTGACATGCTATACGGTATATATGCTGTGTCTAACGTATGCTGTATGCTCCTGACATGCTATACGGTATATATGCTGTGTCTAACGTATTCTGTATGCTCCTGACATGCTGTACGGTATATATGCTGTGTCTAACGTATGCTGTATGCCCCTGACATGCTGTACGGTATAAATGCTGTGTCTAACGTATGCTGTATGCTCCTGACATGCTATACGGTATATATGCTGTGTCTAACGTATGCTGTATGCTCCTGACATGCTATACGGTATATATGCTGTGTCTAACGTATGCTGTATGCTCCTGACATGCTATACGGTATATATGCTGTGTCTAACGTATGCTTTATGCCCCTGACATGCTATACGGTATATATGCTGTGTCTAACGTATGCTGTATGCTCCTGACATGCTATACGGTATATATGCTGTTTCTAACGTATGCTGTATGCTCCTGACATGCTGTACGGTATATATGCTGTGTCTAACGTATGCTGTATGCTCCTGACATGCTATACGGTATATATGCTGTGTCTAACGTATGCTGTATGCTCCTGACATGCTATACGGTATATATGCTGTGTCTAACGTATGCTGTATGCTCCTGACATGCTATACGGTATATATGCTGTGTCTAACGTATGCTGTATGCCCCTTACATGCTATACGGTATATATGCTGTGTCTAACGTATGCTGTATGCTCCTGACATGCTATACGGTATATATGCTGTGTCTAACGTATGCTGTATGCTCCTGACATGCTGTACGGCATATATGCTGTGTCTAACGTATGCTGTATGCTCCTGACATGCTATACGGTATATATGCTGTTTCTAACGTATGCTGTATGCTCCTGACATGCTATACGGTATATATGCTGTGTCTAACGTATGCTGTATGCTCCTGACATGCTATACGGTATATATGCTGTGTCTAACGTATGCTGTATGCCCCTGACATGCTATACGGTATATATGCTGTGTCTAACGTATGTTGTATGCTCCTGACATGCTATACGGTATATATGCTGTGTCTAACGTATGCTGTATGCTCCTGACATGCTATACGGTATATATGCTGTGTCTAACGTATGCTGTATGCTCCTGACATGCTATACGGTATATATGCTGTGTCTAAAGTATGCTGTATGCCCCTGACATGCTGTACGGTATATATGCTGTGTCTAACGTATGCTGTATGCTCCTGACATGCTATACGGTATATATGCTGTGTCTAACGTATGCTGTATGCCCCTGACATGCTATACTGTATATATGCTGTGTCTAACGTATGCTGTATGCTCCTGACATGCTGTACGGTATATATGCTGTGTCTAACGTATGCTGTATGCTCCTGACATGCTATACGGTATATATGCTGTGTCTAACGTATGCTGTATGCTCCTGACATGCTATACGGTATATATGCTGTGTCTAACGTATGCTGTATGCTCCTGACATGCTGTACGGTATATATGCTGTGTCTAACGTATGCTGTATGCTCCTGACATGCTATACGGTATATATGCTGTGTCTAACGTATGCTGTATGCTCCTGACATGCTATACGGTATACTTGACATAAAATATGTATCATCATTGACAGAATGTTGTATGACTGTTGATGTTCATGAAGGCTGTTAATAATAATAATAATAATAATAATAATAATAATAATAATAATAATAATAATAATAATAATAATAATAATAATAATAATATTAATAATAATAATAATAATAATAATAATATTAATAATAATAATAATAATAATAATAATAATAATAATAATAATAATAATAATAATAATAATAATAATAATAATATTAATAATAATAATAATAATAATAATAATAATAATAATAATAATAATAATATTAATAATAATAATAATAATAATAATAATAATAATAATAATAATAATAATAATAATAATAATAATAATATTAATAATAATAATAATAATAATAATAATATTAATAATAATAATAATAATAATAATAATAATAATAATAATAATAATAATATTAATAATAATAATAATAATAATAATAATAATAATATTAATAATAATAATAATAATAATAATAATAATAATAATAATAATAATAATAATAATAATAATAATAATAATAATAATAATATTAATTATAATAATAATAATAATAATAATAATAATAATAATAATAATAATAATAATAATAATAATAATAATAATAATAATAATAATAATAATAATAATAATATTAATAATAATAATAATAATAGCAATAATAATAACAATGATTATTAATATCTTTATTTCTTCAAGTACATGTACAAGTTATAGAAGCGTAGCTGGTTGTTATGTTGTAAGTCAGGAGGGTTATTACTGTGCATTCTGGTGACATATACGGAGATCTGTCTCCCTGCTGACAACTCTCTCGTTCTTCCTTCCTCGTCGTTGTTTAGGTTAAGTCAGCAGCAGCCTGAGAGTGTCGGTGTGCACTAAAAGCTGACTCGTTTTCCGTGACAGTGAGCCATAAAGGGGACTAGGAAGGGGGAAGTATGAGTCCCAGGAGACCTGACCCGCGCACCACCACACTCCTATCATCAACAAGTTCTGCTCCTCACGTCTACCTCTAGTCTACTACTTTAAAACAGTCACACTTCACGTCTATGTCTTGCTTGCTACTTTAAGACAGTCACACTTCACGTCTACCTCTAGTACTACTACTTTAAGACAGTCACACTTCACGTCTACCTCTAGTACTACTACTTTAAGACAGTCACACTTCACGTCTACCTCTAGTACTACTACTTTAAGACAGTCACACTACACGTCTACCTCTAGTACTACTACTTTAAGACAGTCACACTTCACGTCTATGTCTTGCTTACTACTTTAAGACAGTCACACTACACGTCTACCTCTAGTACTACTACTTTAAGACAGTCACACTTCACGTCTACCTCTAGTACTACTACTTTAAGACAGTCACACTACACGTCTACCTCTAGTACTACTACTTTAAGACAGTCACACTTCACGTCTACCTCTAGTACTACTACTTTAAGACAGTCACACTTCACGTCTACCTCTAGTACTACTACTTTAAGACAGTCACACTTCACGTCTACCTCTAGTACTACTACTTTAAGACAGTCACACTTCACGTCTACCTCTAGTACTACTACTTTAAGACAGTCACACTACACGTCTACCTCTAGTACTACTACTTTAAGACAGTCACACTACACGTCTACCTCTAGTACTACTACTTTAAGACAGTCACACTTCACGTCTATGTCTTGCTTACTACTTTAAGACAGTCACACTACACGTCTACCTCTAGTACTACTACTTTAAGACAGTCACACTACACGTCTACCTCTAGTACTACTACTTTAAGACAGTCACACTTCACGTCTACCTCTAGTACTACTACTTTAAGACAGTCACACTTCACGTCTACCTCTAGTACTACTACTTTAAGACAGTCACACTTCACGTCTACCTCTAGTACTACTACTTTAAGACAGTCACACTTCACGTCTACCTCTAGTACTACTACTTTAAGACAGTCACACTTCACGTCTACCTCTAGTACTACTACTTTAAGACAGTCACACTACACGTCTACCTCTAGTACTACTACTTTAAGACAGTCACACTACACGTCTACCTCTAGTACTACTACTTTAAGACAGTCACACTACACGTCTACCTCTAGTACTACTACTTTAAGACAGTCACACTACACGTCTACCTCTAGTACTACTACTTTAAGACAGTCACACTTCACGTCTACCTCTAGTACTACTACTTTAAGACAGTCACACTTCACGTCTACCTCTAGTACTACTACTTTAAGACAGTCACACTACACGTCTACCTCTAGTACTACTACTTTAAGACAGTCACACTTCACGTCTACCTCTAGTACTACTACTTTAAGACAGTCACACTTCACGTCTATGTCTTGCTTACTACTTTAAGACAGTCACACTACACGTCTACCTCTAGTACTACTACTTTAAGACAGTCACACTTCACGTCTACCTCTAGTACTACTACTTTAAGACAGTCACACTTCACGTCTACCTCTAGTACTACTACTTTAAGACAGTCACACCACACGTCTACCTCTAGTACTACTACTTTAAGACAGTCACACTACACGTCTACCTCTAGTACTACTACTTTAAGACAGTCACACTACACGTCTACCTCTAGTACTACTACTTTAAGACAGTCACACTACACGTCTACCTCTAGTACTACTACTTTAAGACAGTCACACTTCACGTCTACCTCTAGTACTACTACTTTAAGACAGTCACACTTCACGTCTACCTCTAGTACTACTACTTTAAGACAGTCACACTACACGTCTACCTCTAGTACTACTACTTTAAGACAGTCACACTTCACGTCTACCTCTAGTACTACTACTTTAAGACAGTCACACTTCACGTCTATGTCTTGCTTACTACTTTAAGACAGTCACACTACACGTCTACCTCTAGTACTACTACTTTAAGACAGTCACACTTCACGTCTACCTCTAGTACTACTACTTTAAGACAGTCACACTTCACGTCTACCTCTAGTACTACTACTTTAAGACAGTCACACTTCACGTCTACCTCTAGTACTACTACTTTAAGACAGTCACACTTCACGTCTACCTCTAGTACTACTACTTTAAGACAGTCACACTACACGTCTACCTCTAGTACTACTACTTTAAGACAGTCACACTACACGTCTACCTCTAGTACTACTACTTTAAGACAGTCACACTACACGTCTACCTCTAGTACTACTACTTTAAGACAGTCACACTACACGTCTACCTCTAGTACTACTACTTTAAGACAGTCACACTACACGTCTACCTCTAGTACTACTACTTTAAGACAGTCACACTTCACGTCTACCTCTAGTACTACTACTTTAAGACAGTCACACTACACGTCTACCTCTAGTACTACTACTTTAAGACAGTCACACTTCACGTCTACCTCTAGTACTACTACTTTAAGACAGTCACACTTCACGTCTACCTCTAGTACTACTACTTTAAGACAGTCACACTACACGTCTACCTCTAGTACTACTACTTTAAGACAGTCACACTTCACGTCTATGTCTTGCTTACTACTTTAAGACAGTCACACTACACGTCTACCTCTAGTACTACTACTTTAAGACAGTCACACTTCACGTCTATGTCTTGCTTACTACTTTAAGACAGTCACACTTCACGTCTATGTCTTGCTTACTACTTTAAGACAGTCACACTACACGTCTACCTCTAGTACTACTACTTTAAGACAGTCACACTACACGTCTACCTCTAGTACTACTACTTTAAGACAGTCACACCACACGTCTACCTCTAGTACTACTACTTTAAGACAGTCACACCACACGTCTACCTCTAGTACTACTACTTTAAGACAGTCACACTACACGTCTACCTCTAGTACTACTACTTTAAGACAGTCACACTTCACGTCTATGTCTTGCTTACTACTTTAAGACAGTCACACTTCACGTCTATGTCTTGCTTACTACTTTAAGACAGTCACACTACACGTCTACCTCTAGTACTACTACTTTAAGACAGTCACACTACACGTCTACCTCTAGTACTACTACTTTAAGACAGTCACACTTCACGTCTACCTCTAGTACTACTACTTTAAGACAGTCACACTTCACGTCTACCTCTAGTACTACTACTTTAAGACAGTCACACTACACGTCTACCTCTAGTACAACTACTTTAAGACAGTCACACTTCACGTCTACCTCTAGTACTACTACTTTAAGACAGTCACACTACACGTCTACCTCTAGTACTACTACTTTAAGACAGTCACACTACACGTCTACCTCTAGTACTACTACTTTAAGACAGTCACACTACACGTCTACCTCTAGTACTACTACTTTAAGACAGTCACACCACACGTCTACCTCTAGTACTACTACTTTAAGACAGTCACACTACACGTCTACCTCTAGTACTACTACTTTAAGACAGTCACACTACACGTCTACCTCTAGTACTACTACTTTAAGACAGTCACACTACACGTCTACCTCTAGTACTACTACTTTAAGACAGTCACACCACACGTCTACCTCTAGTACTACTACTTTAAGACAGTCACACCACACGTCTACCTTTAGTTAAGACAGTCACACCTCACGTCTACCTCTAGTCTACTACTTTAAGACAGTCACACTTCACGTCTACGTCTTGTCTACTACTTTAAGACAGTCATATCTCACGTCTACCTTTAGTTAAGACAGTCACACTTCACGTCTACCTCTTGTCTACTACTTTAAGACAGTCACACTTCACGTCTACCTTTTGTCTACTACTTTTAGACAGTCACACTTCACGTCTACCTTTTGTCTACTACTTTAAGACAGTCACACTTCACGTCTACCTCTTGTCTACTACTTTAAAACAGTCACACTGCACGTCTACCGTTTGTCTACTACTATAAGATAGTCACACCTCACGTCTACCACTTTAAGACAGTAACACCTCAGGTCTACCTCACGTCTACCACTTTAAGACAGTAACTCTGCTCACTGCCTCTGCTCACTGTCTCTGCTCACTGCCTCTGCTCACTGTCTCTGCTCACTGTCTCTGCTCACTGCCTCTGCTCACTGTCTTTGCTCACTGTCTCTGCTCACTGCCTCTGCTCACTGCCTCTGCTCACTGCCTCTGCTCACTGTCTCTGCTCACTGCCTCTGCTCACTGTCTCTGCTCACTGCCTCTGCTCACTGCCTCTGCTCACTGCCTCTGCTCACTGTCTCTGCTCACTGCCTCTGCTCACTGCCTCTGCTCACTGTCTCTGCTCACTGTCTCTGCTCACTGTCTCTGCTCACTGTCTCTGCTCACTGTCTCTGCTCACTGTCTCTGCTCACTGTCTCTGCTCACTGTCTCTGTTCACTGTCTCTGCTCACTGCCTCTGCTCACTGTCTCTGCTCACTGTCTCTGCTCACTGCCTCTGCTCACTGCCTCTGCTCACTGTTTCTCCTCACTGCCTCTGCTCACTGTCTCTGCTCACTGCCTCTGCTCACTGTCTCTGCTCACTGTCTCTGCTCACTGTCTCTGCTCTCTGCCTCTGCTCACTGTCTCTGCTCACTGCCTCTGCTCACTGTCTCTGCTCACTGCCTCTGCTCACTGTCTCTGTTCACTGTCTCTGCTCACTGCCTCTGCTCACTGTCTCTGCTCACTGCCTCTGCTCACTGTCTCTGCTCACTGTCTCTGCTCACTGTCTCTGTTCACTGTCTCTGCTCACTGTTTCTCCTCACTGCCTCTGCTCACTGCCTCTGCTCACTGCCTCTGCTCACTGTCTCTGCTCACTGCCTCTGCTCACTGTCTCTGCTCACTGCCTCTGCTCACTGCCTCTGCTCACTGCCTCTGCTCACTGCCTCTGCTCACTGTCTCTGCTCACTGCCTCTGCTCACTGCCTCTGCTCACTGCCTCTGCTCACTGCCTCTGCTCACTGTCTCTGCTCACTGCCTCTGCTCACTGCCTCTGCTCACTGCCTCAGCTCACTGTCTCTGCTCACTGTCTCTGCTCACTGTCTCTGCTCACTGTCTCTGCTCACTGTCTCTGTTCACTGTCTCTGCTCACTGTATCTCCTCACTGCCTCTGCTCACTGTCTCTGCTCACTGTCTCTGCTCACTGTCTCTGCTCACTGTCTCTGTTCACTGTCTCTGCTCACTGTCTCTGCTCACTGTCTCTGCTCACTGTCTCTGTTCACCGTCTCTGCTCACTGTCTCTGCTCACTGTCTCTGCTCACTGTCTCTGTTCACCGTCTCTGCTCACTGCCTCTGCTCACTGCCTCTGCTCACTGTCTCTGCTCACCGTCTCTACTCACTGTCTCTGTTCACTGTCTCTGCTCACTGGGATAGCAGGGAAGAAGTAATCAATCTCAACTCACTATATATATCACCAAGTGAGACATGTCACAGTCTGTCCACACACAGCTTTAAGAATGGGCATGACAAGGATGGATAAGATGAATATTTGGTCACTTCCAGGTAGGAAGCTGGGCTAGGAGCTAGCACTCAACCCCTGCAACACTTTGAGTACATATCTCCTGGCAATCAGGTAATGGAAACTGATGAACCTGAGGGTTGAGTTTAAAGTTTCCCTTGGTGATAGTTAAGGCAGGAATGAGAGTGTTGAACTATCATCAACTAGCAGGTTACTACCACTCACTGTCATCAACTAGCAGGTTACTACCACTCACTGTCATCAACTAGCAGGTTACTACCATTCGCTATCAACTAGCAGGTTACTACCACTCACTATCATCAACTAGCAGGTTACTACCATTCACTGTAATCAACTAGCAGGTTACTATCACTCACTATCAACAACTAGCAGGTTACTACCACTCGCTATCATCAACTAGCAGGTTACTACCACTCACTGTCATCAATTAGCAGGTTACTACCACACACTATCATCAACTAGCAGGTTACTACCACTCGCTATCATCAACTAGCAGGTTACTACCATTCACTGTAATCAACTAGCAGGTTACTATCACTCACTATCAACAACTAGCAGGTTACTACCACTCACTATCATCAACTAGCAGGTTACTACCATTCACTGTAATCAACTAGCAGGTTACTATCACTCACTATCAACAACTAGCAGGTTACTACCACTCGCTATCATCAACTAGCAGGTTACTACCACTCACTGTCATCAATTAGCAGGTTACTACCACACACTATCATCAACTAGCAGGTTACTACCACTCGCTATCATCAACTAGCAGGTTAATACCACTCGCTATCATCAACTAGCAGGTTACTACCACTCGCTATCATCAACTAGCAGGTTACCACTCACTATCATCAACTAGCAGGTTACTACCACACACTATCATCAACTAGTAGGTTACTACCACACACTATCATCAACTAGCAGGTTACTACCACTCACTATCATCAACTAGAAGGTTACTACCACTCACTATCATCAACTGGAAGGTTACTACCACTCACTTTCATCAACTAGCAGGTTACTACCACTCACTATCATCAACTAGCAGGTTACTACCACTCGCTATCATCAACTAGCAGGTTACTACCGCTCACTATCATCAACTAGCAGGTTACTACCACTCGCTATCATCAACTAGCAGGTTACTACCACACACTATCATCAACTAGCAGGTTACTATCACTCACTATCATCAACTAGCAGGTTACTACCACTCGCTATCATCAACTAGCAGGTTACTATCACTCACTATCATCAACTAGCAGGTTACTACCACTCACTATCATCAATTAGCAGGTTACTACCACTCACTATCATCAACTAGCAGGTTACTACCACACACTATCATCAACTAGCAGGTTACTACCACTCGCTATCATCAACTAGCAGGTTACTACCACTCACTATCATCAACTAGCAGGTTACTACCATTCACTGTAATCAACTAGCAGGTTACTATCACTCACTATCAACAACTAGCAGGTTACTACCACTCGCTATCATCAACTAGCAGGTTACTACCACTCACTGTCATCAATTAGCAGGTTACTACCACACACTATCATCAACTAGCAGGTTACTACCACACACTATCATCAACTAACAGGTTACTACCACTCACTATCATCAACTAACAGGTTACTACCACTCGCTATCATCAACTAGCAGGTTACCACTCACTATCATCAACTAGCAGGTTACTACCACACACTGTCATCAACTAGTAGGTTACTACCACTCGCTATCATCAACTAGCAGGTTACTACCACTCACTATCATCAACTAGCAGGTTACTACCACTCACTATCATCAACTGGCAGGTTACTACCACTCACTGTCATCAACTAGCAGGTTACTACCACTCACTATCATCAACTAGCAGGTTACTACCACTCACTGTCATCAACTAGCACTTTACTACCACTCACCATCATCAACTAGCGGGTTACTACCACTCACTATCATCAACTAGCAGGTTACTACCACACACTATCATCAACTAGCAGGTTACTACCACTCGCTATCATCAACTAGCATGTTACTACCACTCGCTATCATCAACTAGCAGGTTACCCTCACTATTATCAACTAGCAGGTTACTACCACACACTATCATCAACTAGCAGGTTGCTACCACTCACTATCATCAACTAGCAGGTTACTACCACTCACTGTCATCAACTAGCAGGTTACTACCACTCACTGTCATCAACTAGCAGGTTACTACCACTCACTATCATCAACTAGCAGGTTACTAGGACTCACTATCATCAACCAGCAGGTTACTACCACTCGCTATCATCAACTAGCAGGTTACTACCACTCACTATCCTCAACTAGCAGGTTACTACCGCTCACTGTCATCAACTAGCAGGTTACTACCACTAACTATCATCAACTAGCGGGTTACTACCACTCACTATCATCAACTAGCAGGTTACTTACACTTACTATCATCAACTAGCAGGTTACTACCACTCACTATCATCAACTGGCAGGTTACTACCACTCACTGTCATCAACTAGCAGGTTACTACCACTCACTATCATCAACTAGCAGGTTACTACCACTCACTATCATCAACTAGCAGGTTACTACCACTCACTATCATCAACTAGCAGGTTACTACCACTCACTATCATCAACTAGCAGGTTACTACCACTCACTATCATCAACTAGCAGGTTACTACCACTCGCTATCATCAACTAGCAGGTTACTACCGCTCACTACCATCAATTAGCAGGTTACTATCACTCACTATCATCAACTAGCAGGTTACTACCACTCACTAACATCAACTAGCAGGTTACTACCACTCACTATCATCAACTAGCAGGTTACTACCGCTCACTACCATCAATTAGCAGGTTACTATCACTCACTATCATCAACTAGCAGGTTACTACCACTCACTAACATCAACTAGCAGGTTACTATCACTCACTATCATCAACTAGCAGGTTACTACCACTCGCTGTCATCAACTAGCAGGTTACTACCACTCACTATCATCAATTAGCAGGTTACTACCACACACTATCATCAACTAGCAGGTTACTACCACTCGCTATCATCAACTAGCAGGTTACTACCACTCGCTATCATCAACTAGCAGGTTACCACTCACTATCATCAACTAGCAGGTTACTACCACACACTGTCATCAACTAGTAGGTTACTACCACTCGCTATCATCAACTAGCAGGTTACTACCACTCACTATCATCAACTAGCAGGTTACTACCACTCACTATCATCAACTGGCAGGTTACTACCACTCACTGTCATCAACTAGCAGGTTACTACCACTCACTATCATCAACTAGCAGGTTACTACTAC